>NC_092179.1:15812861-15840361 GCF_045791955.1 Oncorhynchus clarkii lewisi | reverse complement strand
TGAGCTCCCTGCCATCCAGGACCTCTATATCAGGCAGTGTGAAAGGAAGGCCCTGAACATCATTAAAGACTCCAGCAACCCAAACCATAGACTGTTCTCTCTGCTTCCGCACAGCAAGTGGTACCAGTGCAAAGTCTGACAACAACAGGTTCCTGAATAGCTTCTATCCCCAAGCTATAAGACTGATAAATAGCTAACAGAATGGCTACACGGACTATCTGAGTTGACACTTGCATTGTTTGAAAAAAATTGTCACTGTCTCTATGCACACAGAGGACTCTACACACTCACGCACACTGACACTCCAACACACACATAACATGCACACAAATGTATACTGACTCTACACACACGCACACACTCATCATTTATCCTGGTGCCTAGTCACCTTACCCCTATACATATCTACATCTATCGATTCAGCATCCCTGCACATTGTAAATATATATACTTATGATCCTTTTGGGTTACTTTGATATTGATTACTGCATTGTTGGGTATGGAGCTTGCAAGAGAGATATTTCACTGTACCTGTGCAGATGACATTAAAACTTGAAACTTGAAACATATGCAGAGCAATGCAACACACACACACACACACACACACACACACACACACACACACACACACACACACACACACACACACACACACACACACACACACATGCACACATGAACAGCAAAGGGTAGAGTTCCCCTCCCCTTCCACAGTTAAATTCCCCACTTGATAGACTAACTACCTGGAGAGAGCTCTAGTGTGATAGATTGTGGGAGGTCTGATTCACTCATTGGTACTTTGCAGGTTTTATAAATGAACAAATATGTAATGGCTCAGGAATTGTAAATAACTGGATTTTAAAAGCCCTCCAATGGCAATTGCTTACTCTGACAATTCATTGTTAGATTGCCGGGATCTGGAGGAATTTACTTTGTCAGTTGGACCCCTTGGCTATCATGCAATTGGTACAAGAAACATTCATCAACAAGTATTTGTTTGTTTAACACAACACAGACAGGCCCTCCCACACACACATACAACACACAGACAGAAAAAAAACACACACACACCGAGCTATGACCTGGCCCTGCGGGTCTGACAAGTGTTGGATAGGAGCAGAATAACCTGTCGATGCAGGCAGAGGTGCATTCCACTTGGCCACACAGCCACACACACAGCCACACATACTGAAATGTTTTTTTTTTACACAAGGAGACGAAACAATGTTAAGGGCTTCAAGATCTGATTACAGTGCCCTACAAATGGACTTTATTAATTAATCAAAAGATAAAGGGTTTTTGACCAGAACACCAAACATTTCAATAAAGCCTGTTTCCCCAGGCTCTCTCCTACCACTTTGCAGAGCTGTCACAGAACAAAAAATCGTGAAGCAACCAGCCACTCCACCAGCTAGTGCTGCCTGCCTTCAGACATGAACCCGTAATCGGAAATCTAATGTTAGTCTTGTTTGGAGATGAAATCTCCCTCATATTTATCAAACAGAGAACCATGTCTTGGCTTTTTTCTGTTCCCCAGGGCAATGGGGGCGTATCATCAGAAATGACTGGCACATCGGTAGATCTATCTACCGCCGTCGCACACACATCTGGCCAACCAAGCCACAGGATACTCCTGCTCCGCCCTGAGAAGGACAAACCGCACTCAGGTACATTATCGCTTATGGCACATTACACCGACTGATAAGATCCCTGGAGCTGATAGCGTCACCTTGCCCCAGAAGAGGTCAGCTAAACAAGAGGAAAGACTAGCAAAGACTGCCGCTAAGCAACATTTCTAAAACACACTAACATGACATTCTGGAGGGAGGAGCATTATATGTTTGTTTTTTTAAGGAAAAACAAAAATAACGTTGTGCTCAGAGGAGGGAAATGAGGATCTGAGACATCAATGCTATAGAGTGTATATTGTGTGTTTTGGCAGGAATCTCATCTCCACAAGCCCCCTTTGTGTGAAAATCAGTGGCACTGACGTGAAAGCCACTATGGTGACGAGCTACAGCACAAACAAAATATATATGATGTAGTATAACAGTAATTATAGACTGGGTGGTTCGAGCCCTGAATGCTGATTGGCTGAAAGCCGTGGTATATCAGGCCGTATACCACAGGTATAACAAAACATTCATTTTTACTGCTCTAATTACATTGGTAACCAGTTTATAATGGCAATAAGGCACCTCGGGGATTTGTGGTATATGGCCAATATACCATGGCTAAGGGCTGTGTCCAGGCACTCTGTGTTGCATCGTGCGCAAGAACAGCCCTTAGCCGTGGTAAATTGGCCATATAGAACACACCCCTCGCACCTTATTGCTTAATTATACATAAACGTGTACAATCATTTGTCATTACTATTTAACAAGCTCTTTTCAGTCACCATAAAATAAAGAATCTCAGCCCCAACACCCACTCCTTCCTGTCAGTGGTGTTGAGTCAGCGGAGTCAGCGGTGTTGAGTCAGCGGAGTCAGCGGTGTTGAGTCAGCGGAGTCAGCGGTGTTGTGTCAGCGGAGTCAGCGGTGTTGAGGCAGCGGAGGCAGCGGTGTTGAGGCAGCGGAGTCAGTGGTGTTGTGTCAGCGGAGTCAGCGGTGTTGAGTCAGCAGAGTCAGCGGTGTTGAGTCAGCGGTGTTGAGTCAGCGGAGTCAGCGGTGTTGAGTCAGCGGAGTCAGCAGTGTTGAGTCAGCGGAGTCAGCGGTGTTGAGTCAGCGGAGTCAGCGGTGTTGTGCTCTACAGCACCAGTTCCAGATACTGTAATTGGTATGTCTCTGTCTCACCTCTCCAATCACACCTGACTGACTTGTCTCAGTGAAGAGACAAGTGAAGAGGTGATGAGTTAAAGTGAGTCTTTCTAAGAGTCTACCTACAGTTCCCCTTTTACATTTCTAAAGAAGAAAATAAAATAGGTTTGGATGAATTAGGGGGGAGCGTGTTGAGGAAGGGTCGGTTTGTGAGGTGAGCCTGTGACAGAGAGAAAAGTTCAACTGTTCTGTTCAGCGGTTACAGGACAAGGCTCTGTCTCAGCCTCGCTGCTGTTGTTCATGTCAAATCTTGCCTCATCGGTTACACCACTTGTGGAATGTTTCTCTCTGAATGTAGTGTGTGTGTGTGTGTGTGTGTGTGTTTGTGTGTGTGTGTGTGTGTGTGTGTGTGTGTGTGTGTGTGTGTGTGTGTGTGTGTGTGTGCGTGTGTGTGTGTGCGCCAGAGGACCTACAGAATGTGTATGTGAATGGATTGTGTGTGTGTGTAAGCATGCATGTGTTTAAAACTGGAAAGAGAATAGGTCATGTTAATGTTGCAGTCCCCCTCCAGCAAATAGGAAGCACATCAACCAATGACTTCTCTGCAATGCTGACTTTAGCATTCCAGCACTTACCAGTAGCTTACTCTGCTCTGAGTCCCTTTTCCCTACAGCACACCTGTCCTCTCCTCGCCAGGTGTGTGTGTGTGTGTGTGTGTGTATGTGTGTGTGTGTGTGTGTGTGTGTGTGTGTGTGTGTGTGTGTGTGTGTGTGTGTGCGTGTGTCTATGCTTCCCTTTATCTTGCAAGTCACAAAGGGCCCAGATTCCTCGTTTTCTTTATGTCCCCTTGTTCCCGACGCAGTAATGCAGCGACCCTCAGATGGAATCATGTTTGGTTTGCTTTGCTAAATATGAACAAGCGTCCCTCTATAGTGCCACTTCCCCTGCTGGTAACCTAAATCTGAGTCACAGACCACCTAACCCACTACCACCAACCACCACCTGCACTCCTCTCACCTGACCCCTGACCCCTCCCCTTTTTACACCTGCCTCCACATCGACAGCGAACAGGTAGCAGGTTGAGTGATTGTGGTCATCGTCGCGGTAGAGATTTAACCACCGGCTGGCGTTCAGTGCCCGGCGACCCCCCACGACCCCAAAGTTCCTCAGTCCCCAGCTCCATCCTGCGCTGTGAATGGGGCCTTAAATGGAGCCATTATCCAGTTGCACAACCTCCAACTACAGGGTCCCAGAGGGGCTCCCCTAAGGGCTGGTGGGGGTGTCCATTATGGGTCCTCAGCCAGTGTGGAGGGTGGAGTGGGAGGCGTCCATTACGGCTCTGGGGGACCTTATGGGCAGATGGCCAGATGCTACAGGACCTGTCCCTCATATCACATCAATCCCACCTTTCTTCCCTGGTCCCTCTAACCCTCGCTAGCCCAAACCTCTGTGGTCACTCTCACACTTAACCGGTCAAGCAGAGAGAGAGAGGAGTGGAAGAGGAGCAGGAGCGGGGAGGAGAGACCCCCCAATGCTAAAAGCCAGTCAGCTGTCCAGCCTGGGCCTCTAACACACCTGTCCAGGTAGATACTTCATCTCTCACAGGTACCCTAACAATGTAGCCTAACTCTGTCATCACATCTAGCTGTGCCTCCTGCCTACCTATGTGATTCCTGACTGACTTTAGAATATGATAGAATGTCCCTTGGTTGATTTCACATCGTCAATATGATCATGACGCTCTTCTTGGAAGGAACAGGAATTACCCCAAGTGAACGAGGTGGGGGGAAAAATTCACTATGTTTTTAGCCGTTGGTGTGTAGTTAACGTGCCCTGTTTCTCAAGAGATTAGCAAGGCTCATACAGGCTGTTCACTCATACAACCATCCATGCGCACACACACACGCACATACACAAACATACATACTCATCCCACCCACACACTTACACACTCATCCCACCCCTGCACACACAGGCCTCTTGTGAAGCCACAAAACAGAGACAACAAGCTGCTCAAAAACACCCAGGGGACACACAATTCACTAGTCAATCTATTCACTCCCCGCAAAGAGACTGAGACCTGCCACACACACGCACGTGCACGCGCACCCGCACGCACACTCACAAACACACACACACACACACACAGGCGTATAAACACAGATGCAAAAACACACTATAAGACACACTTAAAAACACACATACATGGTAAATACACAAACACACAAGCATCACACGTACACATTAACGTATGGAGCTGTGAGTAGCATGGCCCCCAGGGGACAGGCCAGCCAGCGTAGATATAGGATTACTAGGATTGACGCTTTAGGCTTTCCATTGTGGATGTTAAAATCCAATGAGGGGCCCCTAAGTGGATGCATTCACATGTAGAACCTGCTCTGGGGCCACTAATTAAATCCAAACAGCCTCTGACATTGATTTGAGAGACCATTACAGTCCCCTTACGGCCACAAGACTCCCATAACGTCTTACTGTCGTTCTAACATAGTAGAGTAGGGTATGATACTACTATTTCAATGGAGGAGACACAACACCTTGAAAAAAACCTTTCAGCCAATAACATCAAGGAATGGGTGGGAGGAATGAAGAAAAAAATTTTTTTTTTTTTTTTTTTTTTTTTTGCCTGACACAGATGTCCTTGAAACTACATCAGAAAAATGACAGAAAGGCCCGAACTCCACGACCCTAGTCAAATCTAGGCCTATAGGCACGGTAGCTGTATTTCCATTGGAAAGGCATGATAGACAAGCAATAACAGGAGAGCCAATGGTGACCAATGAGGCCCAGTCACAGTGGTCCACCCATTATCATTAAGCATGCTAACCATCCATTAGAGCACAGCTCCACCTGCGTTTTTAAGAGGAGGGCGGAAACTAAACAGACAGTCTTCCTAGAAGTGGAGTCACAGAGGTTCATACGGTGAGGACTGAGGATTGAGTATCGTTTCAAAGAAAGAAACTGTAACTACCAGGCTATATCCGGGATCAGGAGGGGTGGACGTGGGATGGCGCAAGATATGTGTTAACACTACAGATAGTTAGTTGGTGGATAGAATTAGCGAGAGAGAGAGCGTGAGAGAGACAGACATACATTTTCCCTTTTGTACTTTAACCATTTGTACATCGTTACAACACTGTATATATACATAATATGACATTTGTAATGTCTTTATTCTTTTGGAACTTCTGTGAGTGTAATGTTCACTGTTCATTTTTATTGTTTATTTAACTTTTGCATATTATCTACCTCACATGCTTTGGCAATGTTAAAATATGTTTCCCATGCCAATAAAGCCCCTTGGATTGAATTGAACTGAAATTGAGAGAGAGAGAGAGAGAGAGAGAGAGAGAGAGAGAGAGAGAGAGAGAGAGAGAGAGAGAGAGAGAGAGAGAGAAATGGAGAGCGCAATAGATAGAGAGCGAGATCAAGAGAGAAAGAGAGTGAGAGATGGATGAAGTGTCAGACTATAGTCTCCACAGCTTTCTCATCACTCAGAAGTAAATCATATTGGGGCAACGATTCTATGACACTAAACGCCAATTTCCTGCTGCATGGATGAAGATCTTTAAAAATAGGAAATCACCTGCCATTTGATCAGAATTGTGGCTAATTAACACAAATGCTGAGATATTTTTTACCTCGCTTGGCCACAGCAGGCATTTCATTACCAGTTTCAATTTCAGGGCTTTACAAAAACAGGGGGAATGAGGGACAAAGGGAGGGAAGAGGGAGAGAGGGAGAAACGGTAGCACTGGAGGAAAAGCACCTTCCACAGTTTCAGTCTGAGAGCTATAATTACCTGTGAACTGAACTGTTAAACAATGTCACAGGAATGATTGCAAAACTGTTCCCGAAAAAGCCCTTATGAGTTCTGATCAAAGGAGTGCACTATATAGAGAATATGGTGCCATTTAGGACCCAACCTGAGTATAGAGAGAGGTAAATCTAGGAACTCTACCTGTCCAGTAGGACATTTGTTAATAAGCCATAAATATCCCCCCACCCCACCCCCTTTCTGCAGAGCAGTGCTGCCTGCAAGGCATCTTGGTCCGGGTGATGGAGAGTTCAGTTTCCCTTCCCTTCCTGTCTGCCTGTCTGCCAGTGAGCCGAACCTTCTCTGTGCTGTTGAAGCATATAGCCTACAAGACCAACAGCATGGAATACCTGTGTGAAAGAGAAAACAGGAAACTGGGAAGCCAGTAGTTTGTTTGCTGGGAGCGTTTGAGAAAGTACTAATGCAAACGTTGTGTTACTGTTGGGTGTTGACTCACAGACTCCGATTGTCCATCTCATTGGAAATTCTCCTTCAGGTGTGTTGTCATGAGCAAATATGAAAGCGCTCATGGAACTGGTTTTATGCAAATATGCTACAAGGAAACTAATATAAACGCTCGACCCATTCTCTCCCAGCCTCCAAGTGAAAGACAACAAACATGTTTGAAACAATCCCCTACCACCCCCACAGATAATAAACGGACTCTTGCCAAACATGTAGCCAAACTATAAGAGGCTGTTTCACATCAAAAATTATGAAGCCCTCTGTTTTAGAAAAACATCGTAGTCATTCCTTTCAATAGATTTCAAACGAAATAGCTTAACAGCTGCAACTACATATAATTCCTTTGTTTTAGTAAGTGAACAAAACGCCTAAAGACACAAACACAAAAAGTAGAGTATCTTTAGCAGTACAGATAAGGGAAGGAAAGGGGATAGCTAGTCAGTTAACTGAATGCATTCAACCAAAATGTGTCTTCCTCATTTAACCTCTGAATCAGAGAGGTGCGGGGGGCTGCCTTAATCGACATCCGCATCATCGGTGCCCAGGGAGCAGATGTTGAGGCTTAACTGCCTTGCTCAAGGGCAAAGCAGTTACTGGCCCAACGCTCTAACCGCTAGGCTACCTGCCGCCATCATCACACAGTGTATCCAAACAATGGGACAATGGGGCATCCCCTACGTTCGAGGACAGGCCTGTTTGGGTTGGACTGGGAGTGCTGTGTCTGCAATCTCCCCCTCCGTAACACCACTCAACTCGAACAGCAGATTAATCCCCACGCGTCCAAAATACTGACAATGGCAAACGGCCTGCCGTCACCGCCAGACGAAGCCAGTGAGCGGAGAGAGCTGCAAAAACGTCTGGGCTGTCCGACTATATTTACCCAACGGTTCTTTGGTATGTGGGACTTTTTCAGTTTTGTTTCTCAAGGCCAACAATTACAGGAACAATTTCATCAGTATGGAATTCAAAAAAATTACCTCAGTGAAAGAGAAAGAGAGAGAAAGAGAGAGAGAGAGAGAGGGAGGCAAAGGGGAAAACAAGTGACTAGTGAAAGGCAGGGAGATGACAGTTTAAAGAGGAGGAGAAGAAAAGGATAGGGAGTGATAAAGGAGAAGTGAAGAGGGAGAAAAGGGAGAGAGACGGGGAAAGGCCAAAGAGATCTCTGGGAAATTCTGTGGGAGTATTTTCAAGCTTTTTCCTCATCCACCTTTCTCTCTCTCTCTCTCCCCTGCATGTCTGGACAGTGTCGAGTCAGTCCCAGGTAAAATTGGTCACCTGAAACCCCCCCACCCCACCCCCTCCCTCCGCCTGTTCCCCTTCAGCTTACCTGCCCCCAGGCACACCTCAACCTCCACCTGGCTCGTTGAGTAAGAGCTAAGAGTGGGAGAAACCACAGAAGTGTTCCTCCACATTGTACAACTGAACATAAACATGAAACATTTCAGGTTTAAATAAGGTCAGTTATTAGCTTCATAAAGCTTAAGGCGATAGGTTACATCATCTCCCATGGAGGGTGGTGCTGTCCCAGGATGAACTAGGAATAATGAATTGAGATCCTTCAAGAGTGGGAAGAGGAAAAGTTATTTGGTTTTATGGTGGAGCTCAGGAAAGAATGATTGAGGATATTTGGGAATAAAGCCGTGACAGATCATCCTTAATGGCTTGGCCACAGAAGCGTTAATGCAAAGGCAATGTGATTGCCTTTCAGACATTGAACAACAACAAAAAACAAAGAAAGAGAGGGAGAACCAAAGAGGAGGAATGGAAGAAAGGGAACAATAGAAGGAAAAAGCTCATTTATCCTGTCATGGACAGGATGTGTACGGGACAGAGTGCCAGGGCAGTGGAGAGCAACAGAGCCACAAGGGAGACTTGAGCCCAAACTGCACCCAACAGAGGACCCCTCTCTCCCCCTCTCCTCCTCCCTTGACTGTTCCCCTATCCACCCTCAGGCCTGCCAACACCACCAGTGGCCAGCCTTCTCAATGCAGCCAAAATATAACAACAACCAACACCAGCAACAAAAACAACAAACGACTTACACATTTGACAGTAAACTAGTCAGGGAGGCCTAATTCCTCTTCCAAGAGGTGATTGTTTTGGGGAAAATAAGCTTTCCCTCTAACCCTCTTCTCTTACCCTCCACCACCCTCACCCCATCCCAACCTGTTTATCCACTGTGAACTGTACTGTTTCTGCCTGCCATTAGACCGAGGCACCTGCTGCTTCCTGGTTCAGGCTAGCGAATGGGATTCGTTTAAATAAACAAACGCTGTCTCGTTTGGCTCGGGTGTTGACAGGAGTGCTTTCTTCCGCTCCTCTCTAACACAACCCAAAAAGCATGGGGCGCTGAAGCTCTGTGTGTGTGTGTGTGTGTGTGTGTGTGTGTGTGTGTGTGTGTGTGTGTGTGTGTGTGTGTGTGTGTGTGTGTGTGTGTGTGTGTGTGTGTGTGTGTGTGTGTGTGTGTGTGTGTGTGTGTGTGTGTGTGTGTGTGTGTGTATGTGTCCGTGTGTGTGTGTGTGTGTGTGTGTATGTGTCCGTGTGTGTGTGTGTGTGTGTGTGTGTGTGTGTATGTGTCCGTGTGTGTGTGTGTGTGCGTGCGTGTGTCCGTGCGTGTGTGTGTTTGAGTGTGTGTGTATACCGGGCTCCCCTTGCTCTGCAGTGCCACATCCGGATGTTATTATGAGAAATGCCCCAGTGGGATATGGCTATATGGAGAAACCTCCATTACAGACCAAAGCCAAGAGGTCACACACAAAGCATAGCTCTAAGGACAAATCTAAATCTAGAGAAAGACGACAATTAAGGGGTCTTCTCGTGTCCATTTCTAGTTTTCTTGAGTAGACCTATGAGAGTGCAGTCAGGGGTCAAGAAGCTAGAGGTAGAGGGTTACAGCCTTGTGCTATGATGTAGACTAAAGGTCAAAGTCTGGTATAGGTAGCTCCTTGGCGTTTAGGGACGCACTTTGACAAATTAGAGCCTAAACCTAAAGTCTTTCCTCTCTGAGTTCAACCCCCAATTTGCCACTAACTTCCTATGGAGAGGGTCACTGCAGTGTCCCAGCCAAGCACTTTGGATAGTTAATTTACCTCCACTCTGTCAAATCACTCACTACGGTGATAAATACCCAACCCATCTGATCTCTGGTCCTTCACAGCCTATAACAAGGTACTGAGGCCAAATTGCATTGGACCATGTACCCTGTTTTTTATGGCTTATGATTGTATGTGCTTATAGTACCCTTTCCTTAGTATTAGTAGTAGGATTATGTCCCACCCTTAATTACTTTCCATATCACCATAGCAACAGTGGTCACTCCCATCTCCCCCTAATGTCTCATCACTCTACTGTTGCCCACTGCCCACCTGAGTTCAGCAGGTAAATCAAAAGATGTGACTCCTTTAACAACTGTTCCAGGATCATAGGTTACTGTATACTCCTAACGGTGAATGTTACAATTCAAGTAAAGGAGATCTGATCTGAGGCCAGCCTTAACCCATCTCCAGGGAGCTGCTGCTCTTGCTGTGTAGCAGGCAGCGGTCAACTCAGGCCACCATTACCTCAGGAAAGAGCTTTTGCTATGAAAACACGAGCAGTCTCCGCTCCCCGCCTCCAGTCCAAACACTCACTGGGATTCCAGAGGGACATGGGGGGGATGAGGGATGAGGGGTGAGCGATGAGGGTGGGAGGACGTTTTTGGGCAGGACACATTCAGACAGAGACCCTCAGCAAGTCCACTAAGCAACCCCAACAAAACTGTTCTAGAACAAATACAGAGACTCACCCAGCTAAATATGTACACAAACAAACACACACTTACTCAGCTAATAACGAAGAAACACAATATACAGTATCCATATATTTATACTGAGATCCCTGATCCCTGTTTTCTCTATACAGGAAATGTGTGTGTGTGTGTGTGTGTGTGTGTGTGCGGGGGTAGGGAGAGAGGGGGGTATGAGGGTTGCACTAATGTGTTTAGTCACTTCCCTGATCACTCCTGTGACTTCCTCAGGTGCTATAGTGTAGACAACTACTCAAGAACCCAACATGGTAGTAAGAGGAGGTCCACAGCAGGATTACCGTATTTACTTAATAAGGCTTGTCTGATTGGCTGCTGGGAGTCAATGACATGTGACATCCCAGACTGAGTTAGAACTATGGCAGAGTTCTATGTAAACAGCCGCAGGCTCAGGGCAGTCAATGAACACACACCGAGGTTACCATGTTAGTTACACTTTCTGTTGGGAGTATATATGCACACATGCACACAGATAGCAAGAAAGTCTTGACACTAATGCCTGCACTGAAAGGCCAGTTTATTGAAAAACACACTGATTACCTTATCATATATTGACATAAGACCTGACTATATGAGAAACTTAAAATAGCTACGATATAATACATTGACTACACACAAGCAAATACACACACAAATCCTGTACGCGTGGTCTAATTTATCTAGCCTCCCTTCACTCACAGGGTACGTGGTAATTAATGCATGCCTAAATGTTGATAAAGAGAGACGCTGCCAGACACTCCACACACATCAAACACCCCCTCCCAGGTAGGCCGTCCCGTAACAAGATCCTGTCCCTATCAAACACAACTTAATGGGTGTCCCTGAACAACGCTGCCAAACCAACACACAATGAAGCAAAACATTAACATCAATGTCTGTTTGCTATGTCTGTCTGTGGGGTTGTGACTGGCTTGAAGGTGCATGTGACTGGCTTGAAGATGTTATGTGACTGGCTTGAAGGTGTCATGTGACTGGCTTGAAGGTGTCATGTGACTGGCTTGAAGGTGTCATACAGGTGAACGTGGAATGCACCACAGTTAGAAAATGAAGGGCCTGGATTATGTTGGGAAATTCTGGAGGCGGGCCAATGCAAATGATGTTTGTGGTTTTTACAGGTGAGGATGGGTTTGAGGAGGGCTCTGAGAGACAGGTGTCCATTGGGGTATATTATGCTGGTACTGTGAGGAATAGCTAGATGGGCTATGCTATTCTACACAGGCATTGAGAACATGGAGGGAGTTGAGCTAGAAGGATGAGATCATAAATGGCACTTTAGGTACCAATGATAATAGGAAGATTCATCAAGACTTGTGATGCATATGATGGGATTAAATGGATCTAAGGTGTGTGGGGGGAAGGGGGTATTGTTGTCAGGGGTTTGCCAGTGTGTGTGGTTTTACAGCTATTGTGTATTCCTGTTTGAGATGTTCTCAGTGACAATGGCACTCATGTTCCTCTTTTCAGGTCTGTTTGGAGCCGTAGGCGATACTCTCCACCTGACAGATAGAGAGAGAGAGAGAGAGAGAGAGAGAGAGAGAGAGAGAGATAGAAAATAAATAAATAAAGCCCTTAAATTGAAATTGAAGTTGAGAGAGATAGAGAGAGAAAGGAGCACTGGAAGAGTTAGACACATTACACCTCAACATTCATTCTCCCCTAAAATACTGATGTATACCCCCAGGCCCTCACCATCTCTTTCCCTCTCTCCTACACTCCTCCCTCACTCCGTTTCTCCTACACTCACCTCTCCAGTCGTCACTCACTCCCCATGACACACCTTTCACAGACCAGGGTGTGTTCCTCTTAGGTGCTCCCCAGGTGAACTTGTGAACTTTATCACGATACCACCTGCAGTATTTTACAAGATGCCATTCCCCTCAGGCTACCCTCCCCCTCGCTCTCTCTGTCTAGCTTCCGTCCTCCTCTGGCTACATTGACCTCAATACAAAACCTAGGAGGCTTGTAGGCCTCACCTCCTTCCATAGACATACATGGTAATTATGACCACTTGAAATCAAAGCTTTTGCAGTATGAACTGACACATTGTCCATCTAATCATAGGATTAGTATCGGAGAATGAACATAGTGTGTTATATTGGGATTGTGCCACAGAACATTCTAGGGTTCTATGTGTTGAGAAGTTTGCTGACATTGTTGGATAGAGATTAAGAGTGAAGAGTGATAGTTGAGCATTTTTCGATTGAACTCATTTAAATTCGTTTTTTTCAAATTACAGGAGACAGAAAAGGTATATTCTAAATTGTTTTCTTGGTTTTAGAACTTTCTTTTTGTGTTCAGTTGGTGCAATTTATTTAAAACATTAAAAAATTTGCCTCCTAGCTACCAGCGCAGGTTTGCAGTTTTCTCCTCCAGAGTGGTAGAATGGCCAACGCTGCCGAAAATGTTGTGGACTTTTTGTTGAAGTACCCCTTTCATTCTCTAGGGTAAACAGAAAAGGTGTGAATTGAAAGCGAGGGTCGACCTCTGCCTGAGGTCAGCTTCATGAAGAAGGATGAAAAGGTGAGGGCATTCAACACCAACTGGTATCAAAAGTATAGCTGGTTAACAGGGAGCCTTTCATCAAGCCGCCTGTATTGCTGGCCCTTCCTGCTTTTTGGAAAGTCTGAGCCTTGGTCAAAAGGTGGGTGCAGGGAGCATATAAATACCCACATATCGAACTTTCGACTGTCTTTTCTGAATGATTTGATAGCTTCCATCGCATCATCCAATAAAATTTAGATTAAGAGAGAGAGGTTGACACAGCGCATTTTTTCACGTTCGTTCAAATAGGCTTTACACTTTCCTCCGGGGATTTATTTAGCAAAGATGTTAACACATAATCACTCCAAACAGACTCAAGCAAAAACTCTACACCTAAACGTTAGTAATCTGACATGCTGTATGGGATGAAAATGAGATGTTTTCAGTCTGATCAACTGTAGGCTACTAATAAGAGCAGATGCATACAGACTATGGGCCCAGTCCATCTGGTCAGGGTAACTGATTGGTAACGTTATGTATTTATAGTCTATCTGGTCAGGGTGACGTTATGTATTTATAGTCCATCTGGTCAGGGTAACTGATTGGTAACGTTATGTATTTATAGTCCATCTGGTCAGGGTAACGTTATGTATTTATAGTCTATCTGGTCAGGGTAACGTTATGTATTTATAGTCCATCTGGTCAGGGTAACGTTATGTATTTATAGTCTATCTGGTCAGGGTAACTGATTGGTAACGTTATGTATTTATAGTCTATCTGGTCAGGGTAACGTTATGTATTTATAGTCCATCTGGTCAGGGTAACGTTATGTATTTATAGTCCATCTGGTCAGGGTAACGTTATGTATTTATAGTCCATCTGGTCAGGGTAACGTTATGTATTTATAGTCTATCTGGTCAGGGTAACGTTATGTATTTATAGTCCATCTGGTCAGGGTAACGTTATGTATTTATAGTCTATCTGGTCAGGGTAACTAATTGGTAACGTTATGTATTTATAGTCCATCTGGTCAGGGTAACGTTATGTATTTATAGTCCATCTGGTCAGGGTAACTGATTGGTAACGTTATGTATTTATAGTCCATCTGGTCAGGGTAACGTTATGTATTTATAGTCCATCTGGTCAGGGTAACGTTATGTATTTATAGTCCATCTGGTCAGGGTAACGTTATGTATTTATAGTCCATCTGGTCAGGGTAACGTTATGTATTTATAGTCCATCTGGTCAGGGTAACTGATTGGTAACGTTATGTATTTATAGTCCATCTGGTCAGGGTAACTTTATGTATTTATAGTCTATCTGGTCAGGGTAACTGATTGGTAACGTTATGTATTTATAGTCCATCTGGTCAGGGTAACTGATTGGTAACGTTATGTATTTATAGTCCATCTGGTCAGGGTAACGTTATGTATTTATAGTCCATCTGGTCAGGGTAACTGATTGGTAACGTTATGTATTTATAGTCCATCTGGTCAGGGTAACTTTATGTATTTATAGTCTATCTGGTCAGGGTAACTGATTGGTAACGTTATGTATTTATAGTCCATCTGGTCAGGGTAACTGATTGGTAACGTTATGTATTTATAGTCCATCTGGTCAGGGTAACTGATTGGTAACGTTATGTATTTATAGTCCATCTGGTCAGGGTAACGTTATGTATTTATAGTCCATCTGGTCAGGGTAACGTTATGTATTTATAGTCCATCTGGTCAGGGTAACGTTATGTATTTATAGTCCATCTGGTCAGGGTGACTGATTGGTAACGTTATGTATTTATAGTCCATCTGGTCAGGGTGACTGATTGGTAACGTTATGTATTTATAGTCCATCTGGTCAGGGTAACGTTATGTATTTATAGTCAGGGTAACGTTATGTATTTATAGTCCATCTGGTCAGGGTAACGTTATGTATTTATAGTCCATCTGGTCAGGGTAACTGATTGGTAACGTTATGTATTTATAGTCCATCTGGTCAGGGTAACTGATTGGTAACGTTATGTATTTATAGTCCATCTGGTCAGGGTAACTGATTGGTAACGTTATGTATTTATAGTCCATCTGGTCAGGGTAACTGATTGGTAACGTTATGTATTTATAGTCCATCTGGTCAGGGTAACGTTATGTATTTATAGTCCATCTGGTCAGGGTAACGTTATGTATTTATAGTCCATCTGGTCAGGGTAACTGATTGGTAACGTTATGTATTTATAGTCCATCTGGTCAGGGTAACGTTATGTATTTATTGTCCATCTGGTCAGGGTAACGTTATGTATTTATAGTCCATCTGGTCAGGGTAACGTTATGTATTTATAGTCCATCTGGTCAGGGTAACTGATTGGTAACGTTATGTATTTATAGTCTATCTGGTCAGGGTAACTGATTGGTAACGTTATGTATTTATAGTCCATCTGGTCAGGGTAACGTTATGTATTTATAGTCTATCTGGTCAGGGTAACTGATTGGTAACGTTATGTATTTATAGTCCATCTGGTCAGGGTAACGTTATGTATTTATAGTCCATCTGGTCAGGGTAACTGATTGGTAACGTTATGTATTTATAGTCCATCTGGTCAGGGTAACTGATTGGTAACGTTATGTATTTATAGTCCATCTGGTCAGGGTAACTAATTGGTAACGTTATGTATTTATAGTCCATCTGGTCAGGGTAACGTTATGTATTTATAGTCCATCTGGTCAGGGTAACGTTATGTATTTATAGTCCATCTGGTCAGGGTAACGTTATGTATTTATAGTCTATCTGGTCAGGGTAACTGATTGGTAACGTTATGTATTTATAGTCCATCTGGTCAGGGTAACTGATTGGTAACGTTATGTATTTATAGTCCATCTGGTCAGGGTAACTGATTGGTAACGTTATGTATTTATAGTCCATCTGGTCAGGGTAACTGATTGGTAACGTTATGTATTTATAGTCCATCTGGTCAGGGTAACTGATTGGTAACGTTATGTATTTATAGTCCATCTGGTCAGGGTAACGTTATGTATTTATAGTCCATCTGGTCAGGGTAACTGATTGGTAACGTTATGTATTTATAGTCCATCTGGTCAGGGTAACGTTATGTATTTATAGTCCATCTGGTCAGGGTAACGTTATGTATTTATAGTCTATCTGGTCAGGGTAACTGATTGGTAACGTTATGTATTTATAGTCTATCTGGTCAGGGTGACTGATTGGTAACGTTATGTATTTATAGTCTATCTGGTCAGGGTAACGTTATGTATTTATAGTCCATCTGGTCAGGGTAACGTTATGTATTTATAGTCCATCTGGTCAGGGTAACGTTATGTATTTATAGTCCATCTGGTCAGGGTAACGTTATGTATTTATAGTCCATCTGGTCAGGGTAACGTTATGTATTTATAGTCTATCTGGTCAGGGTAACTGATTGGTAACGTTATGTATTTATAGTCCATCTGGTCAGGGTAACGTTATGTATTTATATTCCATCTGGTCAGGGTAACTGATTGGTAACGTTATGTATTTATAGTCCATCTGGTCAGGGTAACGTTATGTATTTATAGTCCATCTGGTCAGGGTAACGTTATGTATTTATAGTCCATCTGGTCAGGGTAACGTTATGTATTTATAGTCCATCTGGTCAGGGTAACTGATTGGTAACGTTATGTATTTATAGTCTATCTGGTCAGGGTAACTGATTGGTAACATTATGTATTTATAGTCCATCTGGTCAGGGTAACTGATTGGTAACATTATGTATTTATAGTCCATCTGGTCAGGGTGACTGATTGGTAACGTTATGTATTTATAGTCCATCTGGTCAGGGTAACTTTATGTATTTATAGTCTATCTGGTCAGGGTAACTGATTGGTAACGTTATGTATTTATAGTCCATCTGGTCAGGGTGACTGATTGGTAACGTTATGTATTTATAGTCCATCTGGTCAGGGTAACTGATTGGTAACGTTATGTATTTATAGTCCATCTGGTCATGTTAACGTTATGTATTTATAGTCCATCTGGTCAGGGTAACGTTATGTATTTATAGTCCATCTGGTCAGGGTAACTGATTGGTAACGTTATGTATTTATAGTCCATCTGGTCAGGGTAACGTTATGTATTTATAGTCCATCTGGTCAGGGTAACGTTATGTATTTATAGTCAGGGTAACGTTATGTATTTATAGTCCATCTGGTCAGGGTAACGTTATGTATTTATAGTCCATCTGGTCAGGGTAACTGATTGGTAACGTTATGTATTTATAGTCTATCTGGTCAGGGTAACGTTATGTATTTATAGTCCATCTGGTCAGGGTAACTGATTGGTAACGTTATGTATTTATAGTCTATCTGGTCAGGGTGACTGATTGGTAACGTTATGTATTTATAGTCTATCTGGTCAGGGTAACGTTATGTATTTATAGTCCATCTGGTCAGGGTAACGTTATGTATTTATAGTCCATCTGGTCAGGGTAACGTTATGTATTTATAGTCCATCTGGTCAGGGTAACTGATTGGTAACGTTATGTATTTATAGTCCATCTGGTCAGGGTAACGTTATGTATTTATAGTCTATCTGGTCAGGGTAACTGATTGGTAACGTTATGTATTTATAGTCTATCTGGTCAGGGTAACTGATTGGTAACGTTATGTATTTATAGTCCATCTGGTCAGGGTAACGTTATGTATTTATAGTCCATCTGGTCAGGGTAACTGATTGGTAACGTTATGTATTTATAGTCCATCTGGTCAGGGTAACTGATTGGTAACGTTATGTATTTATAGTCCATCTGGTCAGGGTAACGTTATGTATTTATAGTCCATCTGGTCAGGGTAACGTTTTGTATTTATAGTCCATCTGGTCAGGGTAACGTTATGTATTTATAGTCCATCTGGTCAGGGTAACGTTATGTATTTATAGTCCATCTGGTCAGGGTAACGTTATGTATTTATAGTCTATCTGGTCAGGGTGACTGATTGGTAACGTTATGTATTTATAGTCCATCTGGTCAGGGTAACTGATTGGTAACGTTATGTATTTATAGTCCATCTGGTCAGGGTAACGTTATGTATTTATAGTCCATCTGGTCAGGGTAACTGATTGGTAACGTTATGTATTTATAGTCCATCTGGTCAGGGTAACTGATTGGTAACGTTATGTATTTATAGTCCATCTGGTCAGGGTAACTGATTGGTAACATTATGTATTTATAGTCCATCTGGTCAGGGTAACGTTATGTATTTATAGTCCATCTGGTCAGGGTAACGTTATGTATTTATAGTCCATCTGGTCAGGGTAACTGATTGGTAACGTTATGTATTTATAGTCCATCTGGTCAGGGTAACGTTATGTATTTATAGTCCATCTGGTCAGGGTAACTGATTGGTAACGTTATGTATTTATAGTCCATCTGGTCAGGGTAACTGATTGGTAACGTTATGTATTTATAGTCCATCTGGTCAGGGTAACGTTATGTATTTATAGTCTATCTGGTCAGGGTAACGTTATGTATTTATAGTCTATCTGGTCAGGGTAACTGATTGGTAACGTTATGTATTTATAGTCCATCTGGTCAGGGTAACTGATTGGTAACGTTATGTATTTATAGTCCATCTGGTCAGGGTAACGTTATGTATTTATAGTCCATCTGGTCAGGGTAACGTTATGTATTTATAGTCCATCTGGTCAGGGTAACGTTATGTATTTATAGTCCATCTGGTCAGGGTAACTGATTGGTAACGTTATGTATTTATAGTCCATCTGGTCAGGGTAACGTTATGTATTTATAGTCCATCTGGTCAGGGTAACGTTATGTATTTATAGTCCATCTGGTCAGGGTAACGTTATGTATTTATTGTCCATCTGGTCAGGGTAACGTTATGTATTTATAGTCCATCTGGTCAGGGTAACTGATTGGTAACGTTATGTATTTATAGTCCATCTGGTCAGGGTAACGTTATGTATTTATAGTCTATCTGGTCAGGGTAACTGATTGGTAACGTTATGTATTTATAGTCCATCTGGTCAGGGTAACGTTATGTATTTATAGTCCATCTGGTCAGGGTAACTGATTGGTAACGTTATGTATTTATAGTCCATCTGGTCAGGGTAACTGATTGGTAACGTTATGTATTTATAGTCCATCTGGTCAGGGTAACTGATTGGTAACATTTTGTATTTATAGTCTATCTGGTCAGGGTAACGTTATGTATTTATAGTCCATCTGGTCAGGGTAACTGATTGGTAACGTTATGTATTTATAGTCTATCTGGTCAGGGTAACGTTATGTATTTATAGTCCATCTGGTCAGGGTAACATTATGTATTTATAGTCCATCTGGTCAGGGTAACGTTATGTATTTATAGTCTATCTGGTCAGGGTAACTGATTGGTAACGTTATGTATTTATAGTCCATCTGGTCAGGGTAACGTTATGTATTTATATTCCATCTGGTCAGGGTAACGTTATGTATTTATAGTCCATCTGGTCAGGGTAACGTTATGTATTTATAGTCCATCTGGTCAGGGTGACTGATTGGTAACGTTATGTATTTATAGTCCATCTGGTCAGGGTAACTGATTGGTAACGTTATGTATTTATAGTCCATCTGGTCAGGGTAACGTTATGTATTTATAGTCCATCTGGTCAGGGTAACTGATTGGTAACGTTATGTATTTATAGTCCATCTGGTCAGGGTAACGTTATGTATTTATAGTCTATCTGGTCAGGGTAACTGATTGGTAACGTTATGTATTTATAGTCCATCTGGTCAGGGTAACGTTATGTATTTATAGTCTATCTGGTCAGGGTAACTGATTGGTAACGTTATGTATTTATAGTCCATCTGGTCAGGGTAACGTTATGTATTTATAGTCCATCTGGTCAGGGTAACTAATTGGTAACGTTATGTATTTATAGTCCATCTGGTCATGTTAACGTTATGTATTTATAGTCCATCTGGTCAGGGTAACGTTATGTATTTATAGTCCATCTGGTCAGGGTAACTGATTGGTAACGTTATGTATTTATAGTCCATCTGGTCAGGGTAACGTTATGTATTTATAGTCCATCTGGTCAGGGTAACTGATTGGTAACGTTATGTATTTATAGTCCATCTGGTCAGGGTAACGTTATGTATTTATAGTCTATCTGGTCAGGGTAACGTTATGTATTTATAGTCCATCTGGTCAGGGTAACGTTATGTATTTATAGTCCATCTGGTCAGGGTAACGTTATGTATTTATAGTCCATCTGGTCAGGGTAACGTTATGTATTTATAGTCCATCTGGTCAGGGTAACTGATTGGTAACGTTATGTATTTATAGTCCATCTGGTCAGGGTAACGTTATGTATTTATAGTCCATCTGGTCAGGGTAACGTTATGTATTTATAGTCCATCTGGTCAGGGTAACGTTATGTATTTATAGTCCATCTGGTCAGGGTAACTGATTGGTAACGTTATGTATTTATAGTCCATCTGGTCAGGGTAACTGATTGGTAACGTTATGTATTTATAGTCCATCTGGTCAGGGTAACTGATTGGTAACATTATGTATTTATAGTCCATCTGGTCAGGGTAACTGATTGGTAACGTTATGTATTTATAGTCCATCTGGTCAGGGTAACTGATTGGTAACGTTATGTATTTATAGTCCATCTGGTCAGGGTAACGTTATGTATTTATAGTCCATCTGGTCAGGGTAACTGATTGGTAACATTATGTATTTATAGTCCATCTGGTCAGGGTAACTGATTGGTAACGTTATGTATTTATAGTCTATCTGGTCAGGGTGACTGATTGGTAACGTTATGTATTTATAGTCCATCTGGTCAGGGTAACTGATTGGTAACGTTATGTATTTATAGTCTATCTGGTCAGGGTAACGTTATGTATTTATAGTCTATCTGGTCAGGGTAACGTTATGTATTTATAGTCCATCTGGTCAGGGTAACGTTATGTATTTATAGTCCATCTGGTCAGGGTAACTGATTGGTAACGTTATGTATTTATAGTCCATCTGGTCAGGGTAACGTTATGTATTTATAGTCCATCTGGTCAGGGTAACGTTATGTATTTATAGTCTATCTGGTCAGGGTAACTGATTGGTAACGTTATGTATTTATAGTCCATCTGGTCAGGGTAACGTTATGTATTTATAGTCTATCTGGTCAGGGTAACTGATTGGTAACGTTATGTATTTATAGTCCATCTGGTCAGGGTAACGTTATGTATTTATAGTCTATCTGGTCAGGGTAACTGATTGGTAACGTTATGTATTTATAGTCTATCTGGTCAGGGTGACTGATTGGTAACGTTATGTATTTATAGTCCATCTGGTCAGGGTAACGTTATGTATTTATAGTCCATCTGGTCAGGGTAACGTTATGTATTTATAGTCCATCTGGTCAGGGTAACGTTATGTATTTATAGTCCATCTGGTCAGGGTAACGTTATGTATTTATAGTCCATCTGGTCAGGGTAACGTTATGTATTTATAGTCTATCTGGTCAGGGTAACGTTATGTATTTATAGTCCATCTGGTCAGGGTAACGTTATGTATTTATAGTCCATCTGGTCAGGGTAACGTTATGTATTTATAGTCCATCTGGTCAGGGTAACTGATTTGTAACGTTATGTATTTATAGTCCATCTGGTCAGGGTAACTGATTGGTAACGTTATGTATTTATAGTCCATCTGGTCAGGGTAACTGATTGGTAACGTTATGTATTTATAGTCCATCTGGTCAGGGTAACGTTATGTATTTATAGTCCATCTGGTCAGGGTAACGTTATGTATTTATAGTCCATCTGGTCAGGGTAACGTTATGTATTTATAGTCCATCTGGTCAGGGTAACGTTATGTATTTATAGTCCATCTGGTCAGGGTAACGTTATGTATTTATAGTCCATCTGGTCAGGGTAACTGATTGGTAACGTTATGTATTTATAGTCCATCTGGTCAGGGTAACTGATTGGTAACGTTATGTATTTATAGTCCATCTGGTCAGGGTAACTGATTGGTAACGTTATGTATTTATAGTCCATCTGGTCAGGGTAACGTTATGTATTTATAGTCCATCTGGTCAGGGTAACTGATTGGTAACGTTATGTATTTATAGTCCATCTGGTCAGGGTAACTGATTGGTAACGTTATGTATTTATAGTCCATCTGGTCAGGGTAACTGATTGGTAACGTTATGTATTTATAGTCCATCTGGTCAGGGTAACGTTATGTATTTATAGTCCATCTGGTCAGGGTAACATTATGTATTTATAGTCCATCTGGTCAGGGTAACATTATGTATTTATAGTCCATCTGGTCAGGGTAAACCAATTGGTAACGTTATGTATTTATAGTCCATCTGGTCAGGGTAACGTTATGTATTTATAGTCTATCTGGTCAGGGTAACTGATTGGTAACGTTATGTATTTATAGTCCATCTGGTCAGGGTAACGTTATGTATTTATAGTCTATCTGGTCAGGGTAACGTTATGTATTTATAGTCCATCTGGTCAGGGTAACTGATTGGTAACGTTATGTATTTATAGTCCATCTGGTCAGGGTAACGTTATGTATTTATAGTCTATCTGGTCAGGGTAACTGATTGGTAACGTTATGTATTTATAGTCCATCTGGTCAGGGTAACTGATTGGTAACGTTATGTATTTATAGTCTATCTGGTCAGGGTAACGTTATGTATTTATAGTCCATCTGGTCAGGGTAACGTTATGTATTTATAGTCCATCTGGTCAGGGTAACGTTATGTATTTATAGTCTATCTGGTCAGGGTAACTGATTGGTAACGTTATGTATTTATAGTCCATCTGGTCAGGGTAACGTTATGTATTTATAGTCCATCTGGTCAGGGTAACTGATTGGTAACGTTATGTATTTATAGTCTATCTGGTCAGGGTAACTGATTGGTAACGTTATGTATTTATAGTCCATCTGGTCAGGGTAACTGATTGGTAACATTATGTATTTATAGTCCATCTGGTCAGGGTAACTGATTGGTAACGTTATGTATTTATAGTCCATCTGGTCAGGGTAACGTTATGTATTTATAGTCCATCTGGTCAGGGTAACGTTATGTATTTATAGTCCATCTGGTCAGGGTAACTGATTGGTAACGTTATGTATTTATAGTCCATCTGGTCAGGGTAACGTTATGTATTTATAGTCTATCTGGTCAGGGTAACGTTATGTATTTATAGTCCATCTGGTCAGGGTAACGTTATGTATTTATAGTCTATCTGGTCAGGGTAACTGATTGGTAACGTTATGTATTTATAGTCCATCTGGTCAGGGTAACTGATTGGTAACGTTATGTATTTATAGTCTATCTGGTCAGGGTAACGTTATGTATTTATAGTCCATCTGGTCAGGGTAACGTTATGTATTTATAGTCCATCTGGTCAGGGTGACTGATTGGTAACGTTATGTATTTATAGTCCATCTGGTCAGGGTAACTGATTGGTAACGTTATGTATTTATAGTCCATCTGGTCAGGGTAACGTTATGTATTTATAGTCCATCTGGTCAGGGTAACGTTATGTATTTATAGTCCATCTGGTCAGGGTAACTGATTGGTAACGTTATGTATTTATAGTCCATCTGGTCAGGGTAACTGATTGGTAACGTTATGTATTTATAGTCCATCTGGTCAGGGTAACTGATTGGTAACGTTATGTATTTATAGTCTATCTGGTCAGGGTAACTGATTGGTAACGTTATGTATTTATAGTCCATCTGGTCAGGGTAACTGATTGGTAACGTTATGTATTTATAGTCCATCTGGTCAGGGTAACTGATTGGTAACGTTATGTATTTATAGTCCATCTGGTCAGGGTAACGTTATGTATTTATAGTCCATCTGGTCAGGGTAACGTTATGTATTTATAGTCTATCTGGTCAGGGTAACTGATTGGTAACGTTATGTATTTATAGTCTATCTGGTCAGGGTAACTGATTGGTAACGTTATGTATTTATAGTCCATCTGGTCAGGGTAACGTTATGTATTTATAGTCCATCTGGTCAGGGTAACATTATGTATTTATAGTCCATCTGGTCAGGGTAACGTTATGTATTTATAGTCTATCTGGTCAGGGTAACGTTATGTATTTATAGTCCATCTGGTCAGGGTAACATTATGTATTTATAGTCCATCTGGTCAGGGTAACTGATTGGTAACGTTATGTATTTATAGTCCATTTATTTGTCAGGAGAAAACGTGAAAGTGATCAAAATGAGTTTATATTCAAAAATTGGGCTGGCTGGGCAACCTATACGTTTTTGATGCAAAATTATTCACTGGAATGTATCAGTCAGCATAATAGTGATGACAGATGTGAGTAAATGTTTTATAGGGCCTACAGTTGCATAGGCCTGCATGATGCCAACATGCATAAAGCAAGCTCAGCCCTGTAAATTCTGTTGTCTATGTGTCTGGGTAGAGGAAACCCCACTCCTAATCCGGTCTAAATGTAATTGATATGAAAAAATATAAGGTAGCTGCAGTTTGACACGGGTTTCATCCCCCCCAGGGCTAGGAGTGTTTTAAAACCATATGACCTGGTTAGAAAAACTGGTCCCATCATAGCCCATATGAAACCTTTTTACAACGGATGAATCACTGTCATGCCTTAATTAAAGGGTCCAGAGTTTCCTAGTTAGGTTAACATATAAGGAAAAACTCTGTTTTTGTTTGACTTCATGGAGAAACTCGTTGTCCAAACCTTTGATGGCACAGCTGTAATGGAATGTATCTGCTATTTGTATTTACAGCTAGGTCCCCTCCTGTTCCCTGATTAAGAGGTGATGACCACTCCACTACCATTGTCAACTCTCTCCTGACGTTAACTGAAGCCATGTCTCATGTGCCCGCTCATTCACTGGCACATTGAATGTTTCCTCTCCAAGCACTGAGTACCCCTGTCAATTTTCTCTCATTGCTGTATGTAAAGTCAATCACACACACAAAAACAATCACATTATTACACATCAATGATTTTACTCCTTGCTTGGACTAACTCATTCTTAGCTCTTTTGTCGAACTGTGTAGTGTGTTGTGTTATTGATTTTTGTCTTCCCAGTCAAATCCTGTCCTGCACTGGTCAAGCCTCTGAATACCTCAAATCATGCCTCATACCCTCATTCAATCACTGCTGTGACCTCTCAATCCCATTCCCCATAATATTGTACTATAAATGTCTTTATTAAATGCTTTAGGTTAAAATAACGGGTCTTTGTTGATTTTTGAAACACATTTTGTTGTCTCCGCGCCTATACTGTGGGTCTCCCATCCTCCTCCATTTTCAATTCACCAGCCTCCACTGCCTCACACACACACCCACACGTGCACACACAGTTTCACACACACACACACACACACACACGTACACACACAAACATCTAGAGCGTTTTACTTCGTAGGTTGACATTTCTCGCATCAAGCAGGCAGGCTGACTAGCTCCAGTCATCGGTTGTGTGTGGGATGATGAGGGTTTAGGCATGTTGTCTGCTAGGCCGGCCAAGGGAGCCTGAAGGCACCTCACAAAAGGAGATAATTATCTTTTATCTGCAATGTTGTGACGGGAGATTATGGTTCAAATTTACGATTGTTAAGAAGACAATGAAGCACATGGCAGCCCTTTACAAAGCGGTGAAGGGGACTTGAACAAAGCTTGTAGGAGTGAGAGAACTCCCACAGTAAGACATGCATTCATCACATGTTTTGGCTAGAGTGAAAACATTAATATTGGAGGGGCTAGCTGGAACAATCTTTATAAAAGTAATGTGAACTCACTACCACCTGCATTATCAGTTTGTTACAAACAAGTATCCTCACGCATGTTCTTCACTACTCATAAATCACATTCCTTTGGAGTGATCGGGAGGTGACATGGTTGAACTGATGCCAGTGTGATGGGGTAAAGAAACATTTTAAAACCAAAGCCTTTATGTTTTCCCTGAGGTCATGCCTTGGTGATGTGGGCAACACAATGGTATGATGTGAGGAACCATCTAAACAGTACCTGACTCAATGGAGCCCATTGAATAACTTTGTTCCCATGGGAATCTCAGGTTTGGCAGTGGCACTTGATATTACAGAACAGAATAGGTCTACATAGCAGTAACACAATTCCAATATCTGCATATCTACCATCTACTGCTGGCATCAACAAAAAAAATGTGTTATGTTATGGCTTTCATAGGCCTATAGCTAGCCTTTAGGCCTACATCTATGTTCATTGGCTTGGCCTAAACTAGATTGATGTATAGGAAAACTATTTGTTTACTTTCATCTGGTAGTAGATAATTAAACAACTATACAACATCTACGCTGTTGAACTATAATTTCTTAACTCTGGATTTGAATTCGTTCAATGGACCTCAAATGTGCTGAAATATGCAGTTCAATCAGCCAGCCAGCCTGAGGCATTTCGGGCCTTTTACACAGATCGTGCATGCACTGTAGCAAATTAACTAGCTCTTGAAAACTCTAGGCGACATTCTGCCTTCTCCCTACAGTTCTCAGCCATTAGCTTCGCCCACGACTGCCTCATGTGAACTTCAATCCCTACGCTATGTTTTGAGGTTTCGAAACGTCCATAATCTTCGCTTGCGATATGACTTTCGAAAACAATCCTTCAAATAAAAAAAGATACACCGACTGTAGCGGTTTTGCACAGATCCACACAGCAATGGGTGCCTCCATCCGACGACACTACACTTCCTGAGTTACACTTACACACAGGTGTTCAGAGCATGCTAGATAGCCAATTAGCACGTCTGGGATCTCAACAGACCTCCCTCCTACGGACGACTCCTTCGTCCAGTGACTCACGTGTAATGTAACGCTACTATTTCTAGTGTACTTTGGCGTGATACTTGTGCTATTGTGGTTGGAGATAATGGCAGGTTCATTTATATCGCTTCAGTGTTTGTTTGGTTATACCGTCATTTCGTTCATTAGGATCTCGGAGAGACAAAACATTTGATCGTATAACTTTATTGTACTAAATGTACGATGCCTGTTAATCATTGTGCGTTTTGCAGTCATTCAGATAGTTTATTACTCACTTTCGAAATGTTAATTGCCAGCTCACTCGAACAGTGGGCTTGTTTGAGTGGTAAGGCTGAAACAACCGACTGCTG
>NC_092179.1:15697861-15810361 GCF_045791955.1 Oncorhynchus clarkii lewisi | reverse complement strand
GTATACTAATACTATGCTGTCAAAGCTATCTGAACATTTTGACAGTGACTGAGGACTAGTGTACTCAGTGGTAGATAGCGGGAAGTGGAATCCAGTTGAGTGAGTATTATGCTAGCAAGCTTGGCTGGAAAGATGCTCAAGCCTGTCTTAGGAGCCCAAACACAGAACAGATGGTGTGCTGCTTGAATCACATTGAATTTCAAATCGAACCCAAGGCATTCTTTGATAAAAATCATATGATTTTCATACTTTTTTTAAATAAAGAAAATAACGTTTTTGTAGGCCATTGACCCTATTTAAGAATAACGTTTTTGCTCTGGTTATTTCATGTACCTAAGCCAGGACTTTGACATCCGTTTTTCTCAATCACATAGCTCTCGCTCCCTCTGGCAGAGTACAGTGTGACTGAAGTCGATACAGTAACATTAGCATCCACTAATAACACTGTTGAGATGATGGCTACTTCATACCATGGCTCCTGCACTCTCAATTCCTTGTTTCTCAAGGCACTGTATGTATAGCTCTATGTATATCAATATGCGCACATGAATATACTTTACACTTGATGCGGAAGGAGAGGGATGTTGAGGAACTTCAGCCACAATGTGGTCGATTCTGCGTTCGAAACCGACACTGAGTTCCTCTTCAATATTCCAATTCAAAACTCAAAACAGTCATTGTTTTTCAAAAGAAAGGGAGGAAATTATTTATTGCTCTTCAGCACCTACAGGTATGCGGTGGACTAGCGGAATTACTTGTGACAAGATCAAATCTTTCTGCTGTTGCTGTGTAGGCTACACATGGGTTTGGTGTGTTGGTGATAAAATGTACTGAAATAGTTGTTCCAACCAAATATATTGTTTTACTCTGTGTGATTGATGTGTTTTCTATTGCTGTATCATGGCTGTGTCTGGTATTCGCCAGCTTTTTAAGATTGGTACAATATTGACACGATGTGGTAGACTTCCATAAAAGCACATGGACGCTAAGAAGCGACAAAATGTGTCATGTAAAACTTTGAGAATTATTATTTTACATGAGGGTCTGAATTCCTCAAATTGATTTGAATGAATTCCCTAAATTGTCTGAGACAGCTAATCACCCTCACTAATCACCTCCATACTGTAGAACTATGGAATTCTGAAGGCACATTCTAACTTCACATGCTCTCTCCAGAAACATTACTAATTCTTGATAACGAGCGGATACCTACAGGAGAATTTCTGCCAAGCTTTCAGTTCCATTATGACCAGATTTAAAGTGCAGGTCAGTTGTGATGGTGAGAGTGATTGTGAGAGTTAGCCTGCCTGTCTAGCCATAAAACGGCATGTGAGCCCTCCTACAGCCACAGTGCCACTGTTTATTTCTGCACTTCCTGTTTGTCCTTCACCACGAGAGTTGTCAGTTTCTGCTGTGAATGCTGGGTAAAAATGGCCAGACAGGTCTGGGTGGGGTGACGATGTGTCAAGAAAATAAGTATCGCAACCACAGGCTAACATGTCAACAGAGATTAAACTAGTTTATTCTTTTCAAAGAAAATAATAATAATTACGAAACAAAAAAGCAGTCATTTTTTACACTAGTGATTATTATTAAATTTTTACAACCATTCAGTCTGCATAACATAAAGAAATAATTCTACATCTTTGTTTCTTTCGTATTTTTGGTACTCTGAATTATACATACAAATAACAAATACAGGAACTTTTTTCACAATGCATATAATCTGTGGGCCGGAAGAAAGTCTTTCAGGTGATCCAATGTGGCAGTGTGTGTTTGTGTGTGTATGTGAAAGTATGACGTGTGAATATGTGTGTGTATGTGCTAGCATGTGAACACAAACCAACAGCCCGAGACCTATAGCACATCCAAAAAAGAGACGCCTGCAGTCAGAACAATAGACTCTCTAGAAGCTTAATGCATCAAACATGTTCTCCAGCAGGCGAAAGTGAAGGCCTGTCCTTTTCTCTGTCCTTTCCTCTCATCCCTCTCATCCCTCTCTCCAGGAAGCAGAGGCGTCCTCTCTTCCTCTACTCTTCAGCGGCAGTGTCTCTTCTTGCCTTGACTCGTACCCTTCTGTCGTTAGCTGCCCAGGGGCATTTTACTTAATTAAAAAGTATTCGTTAAATGTACTGTATTTCATACAATTTGTACAAATATATTCAAAGTTAATCTCCTCTCTTCTTCTCACGGCTCAGGGGTGGGGGGGGGGGGGGGGGGTCCTGTCATACAGGTGTGTGAAGTAGGGTGGGAAGGGGAGGGGGGCATCATAAAAGGTGTAGCTTTTGTAATGATTGTTAATAATCTTTGCTTTTCCCATGAAAAATGTTTGAACACAAATGGGTTTCCAGGTTGGGGGTTATCAGCTGGGAGGACAGTCAGGGAGTGGGTGAAGCTTCAGGATCTTTTCTCCCAGGTTGGGTCGGAGAACAACTATGTGGTCTTCCGAGGAGTCGGAAAACCACAGTCAGTGAGTCAGTCTGCCAGGCTTTGAGGATCGCAGTAGATACACTTGATAAAGATTAAAAAAGAGACAACTGAACAAAAGCAAGGACCCATAAAGCCTGTCTCCCTCACAATGAGGTCAGATCATAGGCGGCTTGGTGATGGAGCAGAGCGGTTGGTTATGGGCAGCAGAGAGCAGTTTGGTTGTCTTTCAGCTTGGGATTCAGGTAAGCGAAAAAGAACTGGGAGTAAGAGGATGGGTGGGGTTGGTTGAGGGGTTCTGGGAGGTGGGTGGTACCGTTGGGGTCTTCTAGCCCATGGCAGAGACCATACTGGAGTGGGGGTGAGGGGCGAAGGAGGAGGGGTGCATGGGCGTGGGGGTGGACAGCATGTGTCCGGAGTGTGAGAAGGGGGGGAAGGAGGACATGTGGCGGGACAGAGCGGCGGGGCTGAACGAGCTGCTCTTCTCCATCAGGCTCTTGGAGAAGTCGTCCATGCTGTCGTGGGACTTTTTGCTCTTCTTCGACTTGCTGGACATCTTCCTGTTCCTGGTCTGAATGCCCTCCTTCTTCATGGTGAGAGGTCGGTTGATCTGGGGGACATGGGGTTAATGCACCAGGGTTAAAACAAGCAAGTTATTCAATATTCACATTTCATAGGTAAGTGACTTCAAGGAGTTACTTAAGTTGAAGGAGCAGAAATAGCAATATGAGTCAGAGTAGAACTGAGCCGAAATTTAAAGAGCAGTGTTCATGCTTTCTGATGGACTTTGATGAAGCGAAAAAACGCTGACAAACAAAGAAAGTAAATAAAATCCAAGCCTTGAGCTCTGTTTATCAGTCGCATCCTGTAAAGCGCATTCGAATTGTGTCAATGCATTTGGACCAACAAACAAAAAAACTAAGCAAAACATAGAAAATTGGAGAGGGGCGACACAAATAGGTTTCGAGCTCAGGGTTTGGGGGACACTGAGATATGTAATGGAGTCCCATTATAGAATAAATCTGTCTGTCCCATTGTTAGCGGTAGGGGGTGGGGGGGAGTAGGGTGTGTGTGTGTTTGTGTGTGTCAGGGTGAGTCCACGTTTGGCTGGATTTAAACGCTGATTCCCTTAAGCTGGGCTGGATCTTAGACTACTGCCATGCCAGGGAGAGGGAGACAGAGGCAAAGACAGAGAGAGAGTTGGAAAGATGGAATGAGAGAGAGTGGGAAAGTGAGACAGAGCGAGAAAGAGAGCCTGGCAACCACCGTCCTAACCAGCCGACATGGCCATGACGACTACCAGCGCCGGCCAAGTCCGTCTCTCTACCCTCAACCCTCCATCTGCATGGGCATCTGCTGGCCAAAATGGCCCGAGCTGCCATATTCCTGCACAGGTTTTAGCTGGGAATGAGAGCCGGATGATGGAATTCCAGCTCAGGGCAGGATTATGAAGGAGAGGTGGATGAGGCCGGCTGCCTCCCTGATCGGTAGGACCGCTTCCCTGAGAAATGGGAACAGGGATTTCACCGCCTCACTTCTGCCACTTTCTCTGAGATGTTACTGCCATTTTTCACTGACTCTATTTTAGCACAGAGTGGCCCAGCTGATTAGCAACGTGCAAAGAGCTACGGCCCCTGAGTGATGTGGTTTCACTGTCTCTGCACGATGTCGGGTAAAAGCAAAGGGCTTCTCTGTGTTTCTGGCTGCTATCTAGACGTTGAAATGCAGTTTGCCCAACTAAAGCTGACCAGGCAGGCTGTGCTCTTTGATACTCCTATGTATATGTATATCATGCATCTCACATAGGAAGCCTGGGCCATGGGCCTCCGCCCCATTGCATCAAATAAAACACAACAGAGCTTTACTCAGTGACCACCACAGAGCATTCAGTACATCATATCCTCTCCCCACACCTATAGTAATCTGAAAACAACCACAAACCTTATGCAATGGTCTTGGGTTGACCGCACTGCAAACACCCTGACTCACACATCAGTGAATGTTGAGGAACATTGTTTCACATTGTCAAGGAGGGGAAAAACTGATTTGGGTGTCAACACTGTCTGTCACATCTTTGTGGCAACTTGTTTTTTCACAAGCATCCAATAAATATGTCCATACACGTTTACTGTAGCCTACAGCCTTATCAAACTGGAAAGGCTATCAAGGTCTCTGAGGTTAGCGTTAGGTTGCTGTCACCTGCAGCCACTGTGGCCACTGTGCAGGTTAGGAGTCATTGTGCACGAGGGGAGAGAGGCTTCATATAATGTTCCATGTAAAATGTGGAATTTGTTTTAAATTGAGCAGGCCCCAACAGAATTCTGAATTTACCAAAAACAAACTAATTTTGCAATTAAGCTGAGGTCGGGTCAGTTCAAAATATATAATATGTAACTGGGAAATATTATTATTCTCCCTGATAACTATTTTTTCTCAGATTTTCTTCCGTTTTAAAGAATCTGCCAAAACCAACATAGGGAAAATATTTAACAGGGAGCAGAGGGCACTTGCGTGACAAGGGAGGAAGTGTAGTGAGATAGGCTATAGACGTCCCCCTTTGCGCGAGGATAGGGGATACCTTATCAGACCAACTCTGGGGGGAGCTCTCTCAGATGAAGGTTGAATAGGCTGTAAGTAAAATATAATCAGAATAATAATATGTTTCGCTAGTTAAATTACGCAGCAGCTCTCGTTCTTGGTACAGTGTGTATGCGAGAGAGAGAGAGAGTGAGAGCAAAGGAGAGAGAGAAAAAACTGGTCCTGGGGGTCCTCAGATTGAGGAAGTGAAATTATGTGGTGAGACAGTAACCAGCACGCCACAAAACGAATCAGGCGGATTGGTGGTCAGAGGGGGACTTCAAGTCCCTGGCGTGGATGTAACCAAAAGGCCTGAAATAAGATAGGTCTGAAAATTAATCGATTTTTAATTAAGCTCTTATTTAATATTCAAAAACCAAGCTGTACGCACGGGGCTTAATTCGGCTCTCTCATATATTTTGATTCGTACATGTGACTTGCTGCGAATAAATCACATGAATTATATTTATTATCGCTTGTGCCCCCACAATTCTCAATAGGGACGACTGCGATAAATATTTCAAGAATTCGCAAATAAGCTTTGAATGTACAGGGAAAAAAGAAGGGAGGAGAGAATAAATGAAACGAAATAAACAAAAGTGAGGAAGAAAAGAAAGGATATGAAAGACGACACATGCTTAGATAAATTAGTAGATATCTTACTATAATGTAAAGGCTGTTGTTTTGCTTACATTGTGCAGTTTGTAGTATAGACCGCAAGCGTTACACACGGGGTCCCCGTTGGCGTTTCTTCGCCACAGTGTTGTCGTGCTCGTTTGACAGTTTGCACATGATGTTCCTGCGCGTCTTGCTGCAGACTGGCGAAAAGGAGATACAAAAAAACATGCATATCAGTCATAAGGCCTTTTCCTAGGCTATCAAACCAAATGTAGCATTTATAATACATTACTAACATATAGCTTTCTGCAAAGCTCTGTCTATCCAACTTTCAAATAGTTTAAAAAGAAGGACAAAATCCCCAAACAGCGCTGCTTTGACTCGAGGCTAAAAATAGCATCATGCGCACATGCCCTCTCAAGAGTAAATATTTACAGACGACATAAAAGCAGTGGCATGAAATGGGACCTATTAAATCTGATGACATTTTCCCGTTAAAGCGACTAAGTGCTTAAGTAACAGTAAGATAGTGTCTGCTCCTTATGTTTAAATATGGAACTCAACAGGTTATACAAATAAACTACAATTAGTTTTACGGTGAGAGCATGATGGCGGACAGAATGATGTCTTTTTTTAAACAAATCTCTAGCCTCCCATGGGTGGGAAATTATATGTTAAATCATCAATATGTGCATAGCAAGCTCAAACAATAATTATTCTGATGTTTTTACAATATAACATGGCTAATGAATTAAATGGACAAAAGTATATGCTTGTGGATGAAGATGGTAAACTTGAATATCGCCATATAAGCTTGAATATCGCCATATAAGCTTGAATATCACCACACCGTCCACATTGACATACCATATAGGCATATTAGCCAATTACAGAAAATTGTTTTTTTAAACTGTGAAGAGCTAATGCGCTGATTTACATTAGAGATACGTTTCGACTTGCATGGGGAGAGGACTCTACATTCCCATGGATTGAAATGCCTGCCTCAGACGCCAGTTAGCTGACCGGCCTGACATTGATGTTATAATCTATAAAACCAATCGATAGACGAGATGACCGAATAGGACACAGTACCCGTTAACACCGAATGGGCTAAACAAAAGGCACTACACTATCTTTCGGGGGTTTCCAATTATCTACATCTGGTGGCCTAATAACCCATGTTCATCCGTGACTTAAATAATGTAATTGCTTTGCACACCAATCTTGAGTTCCATTAACGCGAAAATAAAGTTATTGTGTACTGGAAAATGGAGCTCACTGTATCCATCTCCTGCCAGACTTCTTCTTCAGACTTCCCTCTCTCTTTTCTATTTTCCTTTTCTTACTATTTTCCCTCAGTATTTGAGCATTCTGCAGAGATTCCCTGAGTTCTGAGAAGAACAATCTAGAGTCGTGACTCCTGCGTGCCCTGGGCCGCTCCTTGCGCTGATTCGGTCCCCGGTCCCCTTCATGTTTAGACTGGGGAAGCGGGCTATGTTGTTAAAAGCTACTTATCTGCGCTGCTCAGATATCCGGCAGCTTTTTCCTGGGAAGTCGGGTTTTCACATTAGAGAGAGACGGGGTGATATAGGCTAGAGCAGAAGCTGGCTGGCTGCTAAAAGAGCAGTCCACGCGAGACGTCCCCTGCCAAGAAAGTTTTCCCCTTTATCTAACCATGCAGGGAGGTAGGGGAACTGCTCTATAGTACTCAGCTTTCTGGTGTTAAAAAGTTTAGGGTGTTCCTCTCCAAATACTGCAAGGTGCATGGTAGCCTACATCTCTCATCTAAACCACATAAACGTCCAATTCTAAGTATGCCATTTACAGTATGTCAACTGCAGATATTATTTCTATGCGGGCAGTGAGGATTTGGATGGAATATTTTTCGATTTGCCTCAATGCATAATAAGAGGAATATATTTTCTCCTATTTTTTTTCCTCTAAGAAATATCAAACAGTAGGGCAATTGAAGCGGAAAAATAATAATTGATGAAGCAAATCATTTAAAAAATGCATAACAATAGTAATAATAACTCTGCAGTTTGCTATTACTGTATATCTAAAAGAATTCGAGACCTGCACTTGGCGAGTCAATTTCCTGCAGCTAACACTTCTTCCTGGGTAGAGAAAGAGAGAAAGACGGAAGTGTCATCAATACAAAGTGGCAGGGACATACCAGTCGTCGCTTGGGTTTGATGAGGGGCCGATTCTGCCCGTTCATCTTGTGATAGAGTCCGCAGGCGTTACACAAATAGTGACCAGTGCCATCCCGCCTCCAGAGCGGGGTCGACGTAGCTCCACAGTTAACGCACTCTCTACCTTCTGAAAGCAGAAACGATACACAACATGGAGAGAGCGCCGAGATCAGTTCGCCCCTTATAAACTAAACATAGCATCTCACATCTGGAACACTTGATCCCTCAGGTCAAGAGGGAGAAAGGTTGTTATAAACATCGTAGAATATGTCATCACACAAAATAATTATTTCTAATAGTAGCATAACATTCATATTACATATTAATAATAATACAAATAATAAAAATTGTACTACTAGGCATACTACTACTAATACTACTACTACAGCTACTACTACTACCATTACTACTACTACTAATGCTACTACTACTAATAATAATAATAATAACACAGCTGCTACTACTACTAATACTGCTACTACTACTACTACTACTACTAATACTGCTACTACTACTACTACTACTACTACTAATACTGCTACTACTACTACTAATAATAATAATAATAATAACACTACTACTAGTACTACTAATAATAATAATAATAACACTACTACTACTACTACCACTACTACTACTACTACTACTAATGCTACTACTACTAATAATAATAATAATAACACTACTACTACTACTAATGCTACTACTAATACTAATAATAATAACAACATTACTACTACTACTACTAATGCTACTACTACTAATAATAATAATAACACTACTACTACTACTAATGCTACTACTACTACTAATAATAATAATAACACTACTACTACTAATACTACTACTAATAATAATAACACTACTAATACTACTACTAATAATAATAACACTACTACTACTAATACTACTACTAATAATAATAACACTACTACTACTAATAATAATAATAATAACACTACTACTAATAATAATAATAATAATAACACTACTACTAATACTACTACTACTAATAATAACACTACTACTAATAATACTAATAATACTAATAATAACAACACTTCTACTACTACTACTAATAATAATAATAATAATAACACTACTACTACTACTACTACTACAAGCATTTCGCTACACTCGCATTAACATCTGCTAACCATGTGTATGTGACAAATAAAATTAGATTTGATTTAGTACTACTACTACTACTACTACTACAACTACTTCTACTAATGATAATAATAATAACACTACTACTACTACTACTACTACTACTACTACTACTACTACTACTACTACTACTACTTCTACTAATAATAATAATAATAATAATAACAACAATACTAATACAACTGCTACCACTACTACTACCACTACTAATAATAATAATAACTGCTACTACTACTACTTCTAATAATAATAATAATAATAATAATAATAACTGCTACTACTACTACTACTACTACTACTACTAATAATAATAATAATAATAATAATACAACTGCTACTACTACCATTATTGATGATAATAATAATAATAATAATACAGTGGGCCTATAACAATGATTTGAATATTCAAAGTGGGAAAAAGCCCAGCCTCTGTTAGGCTACAACTGATATCAACATTTGACCCTGGAGTTAGTAGGCCTTTCCCAATTCATAGTGTTTCCAAAGTTACCTCATACAATATGTCTGACATCATACAAACATTTGACTATCATTGAATAAAGCAGGTCTGTTATGGTCGATTACTGCCACAATGAGGTCACACATCATTTCATCAAATGCATAAAATATTAAATCAAACTGATAGCCTATCTTTAGAAAAGGGCGTGCATAATCTATGGGTTCAATCATGTTTTTGTGATTAAAATGTACCCTCTTCTTTCTCCCACACACACAACCTCTCATTTCCCAGTGGTGTAAAGTAATAATAAAAACAATAATATGTCATTGTAAACTAGGCGAATTCATTCATATTTAGGTATGTTTATTTGATTGGAATGACCACTGTCTTTCCAAACCAGCATTTGGGTTTGAATGGCACTTCTCTAGTGACACTGACAGGTGAGAGGCGCGTTAACAGTTTCATTAAGGTGGTCTCCTGATCCCCAGGCCTATGTGGCGTCACCACTGAAACTGAAACAACCAAGCATCGCGGCAGGATTATTTGAAAGCATAGACGCGTATAGAGAGGAGGCCTTGCGCCGTGAGGTGCCTTTACTGCCTCTACTCACCCGCACTTCCCCTTATGACTGCAAAAACCGCTCCATTTCTTCAGAGACTGATACGCGTCACTTCTGGTTCTGCCTTGTTAGATGTGATAGACATTCCAGAGACCTCAGCAGACACGGAGGACGTTGTAAATCAATAGTGGTTTTAGAGAGAGGAGACTGGGTAACACAGCTAAACAAATGCATCCACTCCACAATAGGGCTCTGAGAAATAGGCTACTACAGGATTTCGTATTGTGCAAGGCGTGTTCCGGGGTTTATGTTTAGAAGACCACAGAGTCGACCTTTCTCAATGACTTCTTTTCATCTGCAGGTTTGCAATGTTGACACATTCCATTATATGACCTCATTAATAGATAACCTATTTAAGATTCATTTTAGAGGATGTATCTTTACGCACATTACAGCACACACATACTTTATCCTCAAATTCAAATGATTTATTTTTTTGTTTGTAATAAGCGAATATTATTCAGCATTGAATATGCCTGATGATATGCATCGACTAATCCACTGTTTTCTATATGTCTCCTAATACTCTGTGGCACTGATATTAATCTCATTACAGTTAACTGGTTTCGAGCGGTGTCTGAATAACCTTTTATTTTAATTACCCCCACTTGCTTGGATAACATTCCGCTTCGCCAGTCGTGCCCCTCTGCCACGGAGAGTGCTCATTCGTGATTACCCCCTCTCAATGCAGCCCCGCATCCGGGCTCTATCAAAGTTATTACTGGCTCTGCGTAAACAATGCAACTGTCGCGTGCACCAGTCTGACAGTAATGGGATTATCTAAACGGGCGCGAGACAGCCATGCCGGCACGGAGACCCGCGGTCACAGATTTAGCCTCTCTCTCGTTCCCTCTGTGAAACATAGAACAACTGAAAACGGATATGGTTTAGGTCTATACACAGCTTAAAACTATTCTGAACTCATCTGATTTAAGGGCACTAAAGCTGTTTAATCATTCACTGGACTAAATTCATTTGCTTTGGAAAGTGGAAAATCGTTCAATCTTATGTGGGCAAATGCACGTTGATTTATTTAATTCGCTTTCTAGTCCAAGCAATGTTTTAACAAATCGTGGTGCTGATTGAATGCGATTAAACATGTTTGTGTAGCCTAATAACACATAGAAACGTTATAACGTCCCCAATTAAAATTGTTACTCAGTAAAATTGATGTAGAGATAGAAACCCGGATTATCCATGCAATACTTTTTTATTATTATTTTGAATGTATTATTATTGTTATTATTATTATTATTATTGCTATTATTATTAATTGTATTATTATTACCGCCACGTGCTTTCCTTGCCACTGCTATTGTATTTCCCCTCAAACGAATCTTGTGCATGAGTTCATTTGAGACACATTTGACTTTCTATGGGCCTGCAAGGGCTGGAGAAAGGCCTTGGCTGTCACTCATAGTTACAGTTTTTTTTGTGTGGAGAACGAAAAAAGGTCCTGATTCTGAAACGGGCACATTGGGATTACACCTGGATATCATCAATGTCATAAATTCTAAGGTGAAATCAAATGGTAATATAATAAAATGCACGCCTACCTGAACATGACCTTGTTTTTGGTCTTGTTTTGGAACCATAACTAGAAGATGACCCACCTATCAGGCTACTTGGTGGGAAGAGGCCTGGGCCGTATTCGGGGACATAGGATGGGTATGTGGCGATGGGGTGATGATGGTGGGCGGAGGATTGCGCTCCGATTGATGCCATGCTCCGGCTGTGAGACTCCAGTTTCATGCTCTCGGCCAGGGACACCTGGTACTTTATGCACTCTTTCTCCTCCTGTTGGCGACTGTTGCTGCTTGAGCCCGGAGTGGAGATGCCTGGGTCCGGGGACACGTCTTTCGGAGGAGTGGGGGGAAAGGTGAAGAGGTGCGGGCTGGAGTGGCCCCCGGACAGGGAGGAGGAGGACGCCGAAGGGTAGACAGAGAGACCTGCCGGGGAACCGTGGTGCAGTGAGCTCTTCTGGAAAGGACTCAGGTTCCACGGGGAAGTGCTGTGGTGCTGCATCGCTTTGCTTCCGTCCAGCCACGGCAGAGAGCCGTGCAGTAGAGAGGGGCGACACACCTGACTACCTGTAATAGAAAATAGGATAATACACCCCTGTCAGTATTTTTCTCGGTGAAGAAAATTACAATAAGCCTACATTCAATTAGCCTACTCTCACGATTTGATCACTTTCCCTTATGATCATTTTGTTGACATTAAACAACAATATCTCACATTTATGCTGGTTTCAGTTTGACATCGCCATGTAGGTCTAGGCCTGCTATTTAAATTACACAAATAATATCACTTCGTTACAAATTAAAGGTGTACCCCAGTCACTGTCAATTAAAAAAGTTTGGCCACACTTTCTATTGAAACAAAACGGTCTTGTTCGTTTGATATTTATATGAGTGAATTCAGATGTGCTTTACCAGTGGAGAAACTGCAACTACAATGACTTAGACTTTTGATTATTTTAATTAAGAAAGCCTATAAATCGATTATGGAAAACATGTTTTTAAAACATACCCCATTTTATTAAAACATCACCCACGATTTCTCTTCGGGGACACAAGATAAAACTGCACACCAGGCCTACACAACTGACAACACATGCTCTGACCCAAATTGTCCCTCTTGACTCCAGTCTACCTCATTTTTTTGGTTTAGCCGAAACCCAGGGCCTGAATGACTGTGTCAGAGCAGCAGTTTGAGTAGCACGCCATTGTCAGTGCAGAGGGTTTGAACAGTGGTGTTTTAGCATCGCTACAGAAAACGGGTCATGATTCACTATTCCGTTCAGGAAGTCATGCCAATAAATTAAACCATTTGCTCTTCCGCAGTTATTTTCTCTCCAGGAATATCTATAATTAAATGATAACTCATAGTTTACCTGCCATAAAATGGACACGGTTGTGTGGTGAAGTATGATAGTCTGAAATGACAAAATATATCTCATGGGGCCTTCCAACTTCTCTCTGTCCGAAGGTCTACACATTCATTCGTTTGGTAACATATTTGAATTTAACCATGATACAAACATACATGTCATATTTGACAATAGTAACATGCTGTTAATTTGTAACTCGCGTTAATTTATTTGATTTAAACATGTCATTGATTTCAAATTGCTCGACTGATAGGGACAACCTTCCCTTCTTACATCTGATTTGACTGTGCCAAAATCGCACTGAACATGGAATTAGAACAATGAAACAGAGTGGTCTCTGTTAAAACAAATACCTATACTCACAACGGGATACATATGAAACCATAGGTACACCACCAGAGAGGTAAGCCACACATAACAGAGGACTGCATGGTTTCATATGGCCCTCGCATTTTTTAATTATCCGGATCCGCTGAGGCTAAAACCCATTAGACAAATACTTCGGTTCAGACATTTTAAAATGGACAACCATCTGAAGATGAATTGTTCTTATGTTAGCTCTATCTGAGTTAAATATGACCATGCCAAATATAAACAATTCAATAGTAGCCTAAAACGACGCGTAATGAAGCAGTACTTACTATGTGGAGGAGGTGGATACCTCTGGACGGCTCTGACTGAGTTCCCATAGTATGGGGATACGTGGTTGCCCTGTGAGTCGATATTAAACAGTACATCCACATCGTCGGCAAGGGGATACTGCGAGGGGTCCATGTACGAGTGGCCGAGGCCCGGGTGGTGCGAGCCTGGATGCTGTTCGTTTAGCACCGATGGGTGGTGATGGCTCATCCATCGGGGTTGGTCCGCGGATACTTCCATAGCTTTTTAGCAAACGTTCATATACACCGGAGTGAACCGATTCAAGTCAAGTAAGAAAAAAATCTGTCCGAATTCCTCCTTTGTTTAATCCACAGTTTTCTTCGTTACCTTCGTTCACCTGGAAATAAAAAATAAAAATTTATTTAAAAAATATGTTGTTCCCCCTATGTAGATGTTATTTTCAGTCTATTCAAATGAGATTATTTGGCAGGGATTCACATTAACGTGAATATGCCCGTATAATAAATAAAACAAAATTGTTCAAAATATACATTCAAAAAATAATGTTTCACTTGAATGTTGTCATAAATAAGTCCAAGGTCGTATCCAGTACCACTCAAAAGTTCCTAAACTTTTCCCTGACAAATTATTAAGCCGATTCAACAAGTTGCAGAGGTATATGTTTAGACGCAGCCTTGTTTGCAGTAGGTAGCTTAGTGCAAGCGGACTAGCACCGAACTCACAGATCAAATCTCTGTTTGTGCGCAGCGGCAACCCTCTCCACTTACTTCGCTTCCATCACTCTCTCTCTCTAGCTCTCTCTCTAGCTCTCTCGCCCACTCTCTATAGCTCTCTCTGAACTCTCTCCGTCCCAGTGTGTGTATGTCTCTCTCTCTCGCTCTTTCTCTGTTTTTTTTTATTATTTTTTTTACAGTGAAGGCATTCTTTCAGGATGGCGCCAGGCAGCTCAATGCTTGCAGACAGCTGTGGCGCGACGCAACTTAAGGAGGGTCTGTCAGTGTCATCAGTGGGGGCGGGGCCTGCCCTGCTCGCCCTAATTGAATATAGTGGGCCAGGAGAGATGACCAAGAACTGCTGCAAGGATTTTTCTTTCACAGACCCTGCAAGAGTCTCACCAATAGTAAATACATTTATTTTCATGTTTAGATTTTTTTTTTTTAAGCAAATACCGGTACACAAATGCTTTCATGCCCATTATACACAATGTATTGTTCATTATAACTCAATTATAACCCGTAATAAAGTGATTTTTTATTACAAAATATGGAGACTTCATGAAAAACAACACATCAGTTTAATTACATTCTATTATTTTCTATTCTAAAGTAGATTGCTTTTTAATGCAGTATCTGAATCAACGAATCCTGCTGGCCACAATAATATTTCCGGGCTTGTCATGAAAAAATATATAAATAGAAAGAGTCGTGAAGCCTGTTGCTCAATAACGAGGGACCAGTGGCAGCCTGGCAGGTTGTTGGACGCCCATTTTCTTAAAATTGTGACAGTGCGTCCTCTCGCGGTGACAGGCGCGTTATTATAATGGCAGGCTACGACTTAACTCCCCAATTTGGACTGATTTCCTCGCTTCACAGAGCAGGGGCGGGCGAGGACGCCAGAGTGGCTGAACTGCAGTCTGAAAACACTCCAATGCATTACTGCCTGGCTCCTCAGCTGGCTTTAACAGACTGAGAGAGAGAGAGAGAGAGAGAGAGAGAGAGAGAGAGAGAGAGAGAGAGAGAGAGAGAGAGAGAGAGAGAAAGTATTCTCCCAGAGTATTAGACCTCTCGCCTCTCCCCCAACACACAGATAGACAAGCAGCAAATTCCCTAAAATGCCATTATTAATTCAAAAAGACTGCATTTAATGTGACTTGATGCAGTCATTGGTTCTATAGTGTATGATCTTGAATTGACCAATTAAATATATTCATACTGACACCATAGGCCAGATCATCTAATTATTCCATATGCCAATGTCAGGTATGAATGCTGCAGTGTACTCTCGCCTTGTTGCACTTGATTGCACAGTAATAGGTGGGAGGGGGGAGGGCTGCCCCTTGGGGAGGTATTTTGTATCTAATTCCCAGTTTGGCTACCCAATACTCTCTGATTGGCAGCATGTCGTTGTAGAATAGGGGGATGTTCTTTTTGGTGCTGCGCAAAGCACTGACACAGGCAGCCTCTACGACGCCACTGGACGTGACGTCACCTCCAGGAAATGAACCCTCTCAGCGAGCAGAGCAGAGCGCGCAGGCTGTTCTGGAGAGGAAATGCGCGCGCCCTTTTCCAGTGAGTAAAATTATAATTATTTAATGACACAATTCTATAACCAGGTATGCTGGGCGTTCATTACGCATTAAAATCGTTAAGAAATTGTATGGTGAGTTGTATGCAAACATTACAAGGGGAGAAAAGGCAGATTTTATTAATAGCCTTGCATTCGCATAAAAATCGATACTATATCATTTTCCAAAGTGCACTATCACAAATGCAAACTGACACGAAGGAAATGGATATATGAAATGCATTTTGTCAGGGTCTCCATGGGAGCACTTGATATTCAGAGCATGGCCACAACAATAACTGCCATATCCATCTTATGCAATGAGGTAGGCCTATTTTACAGAATAGGGTAGCTACATATGTGATATTCGTAGATGGCCTTTTAGTCTTTTGTAGGTTGTGCATTTTACCAAGGCCGTTCTCAGTCGGGTGTACGGGGTTAATGTGTGAGAAACAGAAATATTGCTGATTTGACAAAGCACGCTTTTATCCCTCTCCATGATGCCCAGAGAGCATGTCTCACTCAAGCGAACCTGAGACTGAACCTGGATGAAAACTGCTATACCGCCTCACATCGAACAATCTCACCGCCATTGTCGAGCTGTCAACGGACTCGTGTAATTATCCTCTTTAAAAGTTACGCGCTCCATTATCCACCAAGTAGGCTATGCGTTATAGGTGCTCCGAGGCAACACATGACAGTAAATGTAAAAATCCTGATCATGTTTTTTTGTTTCTTGTCTGGATGTCTGGAAGCTTACAGAGTGGGACATGGAACGTCTCTCAAGACGTGATTCCCCAAGCTTCAGTGTCAAGAGAGAAGGAGAGTGGAATTAAAACTGGTCCCCTTTAAAAATTGTCATTTGTAATCCCCACCACTGTCACAACAGAACGGGAGCCCTGTGTGTGTGCGCGTGCGCGCGATACAATAACCAAAACAAACTCAATAAAAAGCAGATGTCTAGTCTACTACACTGCGTCTGATTCATAAATGTTGCCTGGTGGCGGGCACAGCAGAAGATTGGGGAGATCATTTTTGAGTGATTATGTCAGGGAACACTGATTAAAATCAGAAGATTTCACCGAGGGTGAGAATTTAAGACACCACCAGATCATTTCATTGTCAGAGTGAGATGAACTTTTTAGATAGCATCTCTTTGTTTACAGTGTCCACATTTTGCCTCCCATAGGCTAACTACAAATATATTTACTAATAATAATAATACATTGCATATTGATAATAGCATACAGGCTATTCAAATAATTACTATACATTGTATCTATTACTTTGTAAAATATTTTGGGGGGTTGATCATATGTGTGTCCAACCATTGAAGCATCATCATTAAAACAGGGAGATAAGCACATTCTAAAGCAAGCTTCCCTGACGCTTTTGTGCTGTAGTAACCCAGTTTTGGGACAGATGCAAAACCGGGAAGGCCCACAAATACCATTTAATTAAAGTGGCGGCATTTGGCTTAGGAGACTTTTGATGGGTTTAGGTTTTACAGTTTCATTCTAATGTAGCAGGTAAAGCTGTCCAAACAGCCGCGAGGCGCGGATCCAGGGTGAACCAGAGGACACCGCCTTGGGCAGCGGGCAGCACGCGGCACTCTCTCTACGCGCTGGAGCTACTTCACTCCAGTCACCACTGGGATATATTATTATTATCTTGATGAAGACGGAGGAAAATAAAAACAGCGAGGGAGAGAGAAACACATTCGGACTTCCATGTGTGTTACAGGATCATTTAAATGAAATAAACGAACAACTATGTATTACTATTTTTAATAATAATAATAACAATGATTTTGATATGCGCTGAAATAGAGAATAATTCAAATAATTCAAAACGATATCATGCATGCCTTAATTTGAAACCTCGAGTTGAGGCATGTGAAATATAGCCTATAAATATAGGCCACATGTATAAAATGACTAATGGCACAATATTCTCTGATCTTTTCAAGAACAACGCTTCTTGTTGTACTCAATTAACTATGTGAACCAGTTCAGATTCTTAGAACCAAAACGAGGGCGTGAAATTATTCTCGGTGTGAATGAAACTTGAAAAATGTGGTATATTTCTTAGAATGATTCAAATGAGAAAATATTTTGGAACAGTTTACCTCGAGTACAGATTATGTTTTCGGTAATGCTTTAGCTTCAATAACAAGAAAAAAGAGATTAAGGTACTCTGTCAATTAAGTGAGAGGGATTCTTATCCGTGTGATCGCTATTCACCTTCTCTCTCTTAACCGCCAGGCCCTCAATTTGGATGCTACTGTTGTCGGTTCCTCTGCTTTAAAACACCATAAAATGTAGTTCTCTTAGGGCGTATTTTACCAAAAATTCCATTGACAGTTGGTGCATTTATTTACCCGTTTTGCATAACACTGTGTTATTGCTAATTAACATACAGATCAAACACGTCTAAATAAATCGCCAACGTTGATAGTCCGCCAGGTAGCTATCATTTGAGAACTTCATAAACACACAAACAAAGAACTTCGACATATCAACATTTCAAGCCACACTCAATGTGCTGCACATCTCTGTCGTGGCCTGATTTGGAGATTGGAGGCAGATTGCATCCTTACTTAAATGGTAACCCACCTCGTGATTATGTGAGTGGTGGCCAGCCTCCCTATCTCCAAAACACAGCTGTTGGGGAAGCATTCAGCATAAATCAATAGAACCGCGCGCGATTTCCCAGCTCGTTCTGTTCTCTGCATGTAAATAACCGCTCCAGCTCTGCCCATGATAGCGCGACTGTGATGCCCGTAATTTCGTATCCTATTCATTCCATGTAACAGCTCCTCTCCAAATCAAGCCATATCGACCACAGACGTGATGGAAAAAGGGGGAATGCAGCCTCAGCAATTCCAACTCCTTTCTTTTATGACCCATTGGCGAGGTAATCAGATCAATTTCATGGGTTAAGGGATTCTGCCTGCCACCAACTCAGGTGGTAATAGATCATTAAAATCCTTCATCTTCTGTATTTCGGGAGTGGCGAGGTAGGTAAAATACTCTCAGAATCTATTGCGTTAACTGCAATAAATTCCAAAGCGATTTGGAAACGTTGACGCAGTGAAAAACGAAAAAAGGAACGATTTATTAAAACGATTATTGAAGACCACCTATAGCCTATTTACAGTATATATTTTTTTATATATTTACAGTATATATATTTTTAGACCTAATATCCCCCAGCCTAATGCCAGTCACAAAACGCAGCCAAACACATATAGGCTACAGTACAAACATAAGAGGCAACAATGGCGTCGCGTGTGTCTTTTTAACCACATTTCTGTTTGACAAACATGCAGAAAAAGCTCTACAAAAGCTCTGTTGAGAAAATGGAGCTGTTTAACCGGCCTCTGGAATTCACTAAGCAAAAAGCATGTGTGCCTTTTTTTCCTAAAGATGCACTACAAAAACGCTAAATTTGAAAATCGTTTTTAAAGCCATGGATCAAACTTGCTCATCAATTCATTTCTGGACATACGCTTGGCTGGACAGAACACACAGAGGCAGGCTGGAAGGGACCAGTATGTACCTTTAAGAGCTATACTTTGTGTTCTTCGCTGAAGGACAGCCAGACAGACAGACTTGCTTTATAGAAATCTAAATATTTACTGACCTGTGGAATAGAGGTTCGCGGTCGTTTTTTTTCTGATCGGCTGCAGATGTGAGGAAAGAGTGACATGGAGATCGAAGCGCCGATGGCATTTAGAGAGAGCGAGCTGCGTACGGAAAAAAAATCGAGGCACGCGCGCCCTCAGCCCAGTCACTCTCACACACACACACAAACACACACGCGCGAGCACATACACTCCTACAGGCCAACCAAAGCATCTGTACATTCAGATCAGAGAACTTCCGGGTCGGGGAGTCTAAGGAGGAAAAGCATAGTTAGTCAAACCGAATGCCCCTAGACCACTATTAGGAGATTTTGCCACTTTATGAGGTCAGAGAGGTGGACTGCTGTTTATGGCGCATGTAGCTGCTGTAGTATTTGGTCGGCTCGTATTTATTGCATCGGTAATACTGTTAAAGTAGCCTATAGCTTAGCCTTGTAGCTAACTAATCATGGGATGGTATATTGGGCGTTAGAAATCACGTAGCACAGCATGCTTTAAATTGTTCAGTATTTCTATACGTGCATGTGTGAATTTCGAAAAATGAAAATCATAGTTGATTGCAACTCTCAGTAATCAATATGTTCGTGTCATCGACCATTTCAATGCATGTGGTAAAGAGGTACTCAAGTGCGCGCGTCCACACACATATACACACAAACACACTCCTGAGCGTTCTTTTGTTAGGATGACATGGCTATCTCAGTAGGCCTATATTTTACTATGGCGTAGGACAATACTACTATAGGCCATCATCACCAATGAATATTAGGATTATAGTATTCATGATGAAGGCTAATTGACATTATTTCATTTCAAACCTTAGTTCATATATTCATTTCGATCTACTAACACTGATATTTAACACATTCTAATTTTCTAAAATAAGGTTGCAGAAGTACACATCCATAATATTGGTAGCCTATTGGATTTCCCCATGCAATGTATCAAATTGTGTTCAGATATGAAACTGGTGTTTACGTGCAATGTTGTCCTTCAGGCCTATACAGTATCTTAATAATATTATTTAAACTATTAATAAAAGGTCTACATATTTTTTTGTGAAAACCAAAAAAAATGCATGTTGCTTTCCACCAATATACACCCATATATCTGCTTACACAGTACACAGATACCATGTTTGAAATAGACACCAAATATAACTGATCCATCTTCCGTCTTCCTCCTCCTAAAATAGAGAGAATGAGGAAAGAGGGAGAAAGAAATAGAGAGGGAAAGAGAGAGAGAGAGGGAAAGAGAGCGAGAGAGAGGGAAAGAGAGAGAGAGAGAAAGAGAGAGGGAAAGAGAGAGAGCGCGAGAGGATTCTGCTGATGCTGGAGGCTTGATATCTCACGTTGCGCCTTGACTCTGAAGGAAAATGTAAACTGATCACACCAAAATCTATCTTTGGAGAAGAAATTCAATTAAGGTAATAAATTAAAGATAATTGGCACAAACGTCGCTGTATAAACTTACGGAAGCAACCAGCCAAATGTGTCTTTTAAACCATTGAATAATTCAATGTTTTCAGGGCAACAAGAGCTTTCATTTATAGAATTAGTACGTCAATATTTTAATATAATTACAAAAGAACACATCCAGATGTTAATTATTTAATATGCTTGCATTAGACGTAAATAAAGTGCTTATTAAAAAATAAATGGCTTCGCAATTTCAATATAAAGGTGTTGGTAATTATGCTTCGATGATAAATGCGCATACTGCCTTCGATATTGTAAAAACAAAGGTGAAATCGCTGTATATTCCGCAGATGATTATGACTTATTGTAAGTGAAATACAAATATTATTAACGTCTGAAGAAATAACATATCTGAAGAATTAATTGGCTTCATTCATTTTAAGGATATAATTAAATGTGACAGAAAAAAAATGAATCCCTCTTTTTCCTATCAACCATTTGCAAACAGAACAGAAATATGTGACACGCAAAATAAATTAAGCCTTCTATATTAAAGGATCCATGATCATGTTTTTGGGTTGTTTCTCCTAAACTCAAATGAAACAGAGTTTCTGAGGCACACAGATTCAGGAGGCTCCATTTTGATTCTGGGGCCATTTTTGGTCCAGTGATGTCTGTGAGCGCAAGCACGGCCAAGTCCAAAGTCACTCTCCTCTTCTCTCCCGCGTGCACTCTAGTAACGGCATGAAATCGGGTGATTAATGTTGAATTTGACTTGAGCTCCTGCGTGACAGCGCGTGCTGACAACAGCTGAGCGTAAACCTTCCGGTATAATGCAAGTAGGGTACACATTCGTGTTTTTACGCATTATTTATTTATGCCCCTTTTTGGTATTTATAACGATGAATCTTATCAGCAGATAGAATGAGGGATTATGATATCATGTTCATAACCTGATTAATGTTGGCAGCATAGAACAAGCTGGCCTGTTTAAACACTTGCAGCCTACATGTCGTCCAAGTTAATTGTTTGGATTCCTTTTTAGCTAGATTTTCATTTGCGCCTTGCCACTGGAATTTATCATGCTTTTGCAATCAACTACTAAATCTAGTGATTTTATATGTACATATAAGTCTTATCTGCATTAGGCTACTCGTCGCATTGTTGTATTTTTGTCGTTATTGAACCTACACCAAATAGCATTTCTGTTAATATAGTCTACCAAACCCAGATAGGGCTAATGTCCATACCTGATCAGTTTACTCAAAGCTAACCCAATTCAAGGCATCTTGTAACTTAAGGTTTCAGCCAACCATAGTCAATTGCTGCTTATGTGCAGATGTCAAGGGTGACCTTAATGTGAGACAAAACGCCTCCCAAATCCATAGGCCACGGTGTTTCATGCATTTCCTTATTTATTTTCTCCATGTGTTTTATTATTCTCCTCCTGTGCGCCTTCCAAACGTAAGCCAGTGTTTTTTTATATATATATATATATATATATATATAAGGCGGCTTCTTCCCTGCGATTTTATTTTAAAATATTAGGCCGAGGTGGGGAGAATTATAAACGACTCCTCTCTTATCTGCTCCCTTCACGTATCCAGGATCACAGAAGCTGATTAAGAAAGAAGTCACAGCCAACGCCGGATTCATAATGATTTGGAATAATGAATCCTTATCTCTCCTCTGCAGATTACCAGCCTTTCAGCTCGCCATGTTTAGTTACATGGGATAATTTATTGCATCTAATACATCACAATGAATCTGATGGGGGAAAGTGATGGCCAATGTTAGGAGAAGGACTGCTTTTTTTTATCCCGGGGCAATGAAATGCCTTTACGATTTTTAATTGGTAAAATATAAGGGAGATCTGATAAAAAAAAATAGAACTGCAGAGGTATAATCTTGCCTCCTAGTGTTCCAGCGCCACTCTGCAGCATAATTAGTGTGTCAATTTCAACCTGAAATTAACAGCATCGACCTGCCATCGCAGCTCCAGCCACTGGAGCCAGCGAGATCCTAATTTTGCATGATTTATTTTTCACCAAGAAGAGATAATTAATCATAAACAGTGAAAACAGTGCAGTAAAGTGGAGATAACAAAATATTTGCATCTACAAAGATTCGATGAAGCTAATTTGTTTTCACACAGCCCCCCGCCCTCTATCTCACGACCCCCCCCCCCTCCCAACCCACCTCTCCATCTAACCACCTCCAAGATTTTTAATTTTCTATGATTAATCCTAGGCGACATATCATTAATCATTATAAGTTGGAAAACGGGGCATGTAGCAGTGTGTACACATTGAATCTGTTGGGACTGTAATTGCTGGATGGGGATTATCTTGGGCACGGTGGTGTCATTGTTCTTGGGTAGTATGCCACCCTATTGAAATTATGACGGTAGGAGGGGTTCGGGGTGGGCATGGACAATGTTGGCTGTACACAGTGTATAGGACTAGCTATAGTAGCATGCTATAGGAAGCAAACATTAGGCCTATGTTTTCTAATAAGAATATGATGGAAGCCTAATAATTAACAATAATAATGATGACTAGAAATTGACCGTGGTTTGGGTTTATCTTTGTTAAATTAAAATAATAATCATGTAAAAGAAAGTGTTGTTTTATAGCCATTTGGCACATTTCCCGAATCGGATTTCTGGATGGTGCAGCATGTTTAAACGGGAACGCTCACTGCCTTGCCAGGATACATTTGCATTATATTTGCAGCTGTAATTAGCATCTCTCTCTCTCTCTCTCTCTCTCTCTCTCTCTCTCTCTCTCTCTCTCTGTCTCTCTCTCTCTGTGTGTCTCTCTCGCTCTCTGTCTGTCTCTCTCTCTCTCATTTAATTTATATTCTCATTACGCGTTTGTATTTTTCCGGGCCTCTGGATGTCTCTCTGATCCCTCATTTTCTAATGTCCTGGCAAAGCCCCCCAGATGTTTATCAGTCTTATATTCAGACAGGCCGCCATCTCAAACAAACCCACCCGCCATAGGGGATGGATGGGCAGCCTGACACTCAAGCAGACAGGCAGGCACCCGGGCCCTGGCTAATAACGCGGCAGTAATCCTGCATGGATCTACCCAGGCCAAATCGAAGGGCTGCAACGGTGAGGTGATTGGGGACAAAGCGACCAAAATTAAGCGTATTATTGCACATAACGCTATGGGAAATCGCCTGACGCATTGTGTGAGAAATTGTATTTCAAATGTTGTGTTTGTTTAAAAATAAGAAGGGTGTTGTGAATTAAAGAGATGAACAGAGATGAGAAAGGGGGAAGCGAGGTGGGTAGATAATATAGATGGGTAGATTAGTTAATGAGATTGAGGACAGGGGAGTTGGAGACAAACAGCCTGTTAGGAGGAATATTCCCGCGAGGGAACGAGCACAATGCAAAACGGCCCTTTATCTACAGGGGAATGTACTCATCCTTTAATAAGGGCTCGTTTATTAAAAGCCAGTCGCTTAACCTCCTCACGCAAAATGGCTTTTCATTCTGAGCATCCTTCCCTTCCCGAACCCCCACATTGACGCCGCCGGATCCTCCTGCTCGAATACAGAGAGCCACATATCTCGATGTAGATCACCTGTGTATTGTAACAACCAAAACAAAGGGTTTCGCTGGCCCCCAGTTCCTCTATGATATACCAATATTTATCCACAGGGTGATAAGGAAACGCAAGGATAGCAAGACAACCTCGGGATTCCTCCGCCTCCGGAGCCTTTGTCTATACCATCTCAACAAGTACACATATTTCCATTCCCTTTTCTATTTAATTCTTCCGTTCTCCCCTTTTTGACATTTTTTTTTACTTCTCCTTTGCTTAATTGTGGGAGATACGTTTAAGCGTTATTACGGGGCTCTCTAAGCCGCTTAGTCAATGGCTGTTTGTGTAGTTCTGAGGAGTCTGAAAGAGAAGGCAGAGGGAGAGAGAGGGAGAAAAAAGAATGAATGAAAGACTGACTTTTTCCTCCTCACAATCCATGGAACAAATAGCTAACATTTAACGTTTACACCCTGCATGGCGACTCACTGGCGCTCCAGGGCCGAGCGAGCCAGGCTAAAGTGTCCCGAAAGCCTTTGGAGGGTGTAAGTCCCCAGCTATCGGGTTCTCCAGATCCCCCCGCGCGCACACGGCTTCGGTTTCAGGCTGGACTTGTCCGCGTTCTGCTTTGCTGCCGCGCGCCTTTAAATGACTGTCAAGTAGGCAAATATCAAATAGCATGAGGTCAAGCCAATTTGGGAACGTTTTTTTTATTCAGCCCCTTCGCTCTGCTTATCACTCTGCCCTCATTCTTACTGGCTGGGTACTGTGTGCATGGCATGGTGGAATGCGGGTAGTTGAACAGTAGGCTGGGGAGGACAGCATTCACTCAATGTGCTACACTCATAACCTTTCCATTTGTGAATATGAGCCATACAGAAGAATAACTAGCTGTTATGTCCCCCATTTCAGGTAAAGGTGAGTGGCATCATTGGTAAATATAACTACTCACGATGTATCTGATATTCGATATATCGAAATGGAGAACCGGTATAAGAGCATTATATCTCTCATTATCTTAACTACTTAGGCTACAAATTGAATTTGGAAATGTACACATGTGATGAGGATCTACATTGCGCAGTCCACAATAGCCTTCTGGAGAAGCACTGGAATACAACATGATGAACAACCCCTTTAATCTGGAGAGAAATTTGTCTAATCTAAAATATGCATTGCAATTAATCTGGGTAATTGAATACATCCATCGCCTTACATAATTAAAATATACACTCGATCACCATTAAATGCTCTATGAAAATGGAATCGTTTTTAATCCTAAAGTTCTTCTTCTTTAGCCAATTTATTATCAAGCCCATAAAAATCGAAAATGGTCGGTGGCACCTTTGCCTGTCTAAATATATGCTGCTTTTCATAACACAATTTTGTAATAGAAAAAAAGAGTGAGATTTGTGAGGTGGTTTTTGATTGACACAGTCCCCGGGATCATGTTTAATCCCTGCTTCACTCTAGCCTTTTCATAACTCATTTCTCTCCGCGAGATGGGGACTCAGATGGTTACCAGGGCGACGGCGATAGCGGCTAAGCCATTTCCATGTCTGTGAGGGAGGCCGCTATTCCGCATGCATAGCCCATTTGCAACAGAGGTCGTCACAAAGTCATCCACAACCCAACGCACATTTATGATGACACTTTCTTCCCCCCACGTCTCCCTTTCTCTCTTCAGAGGGAAACCGGTGCACGCGCGCACCAACATCAGCATCTGATGAAGTCCCCGAGAAGGGTGGAGATGAACTGGCCTTTCTGATCAAAGCACCCTCTAATGCTCGAGGCTGGCCCCGCATAGGTAGGTGCCTTTATGCGCCTACCTCCCCTTCCGCCCTCTTAATACCGCTGCAGAGAGAAATGCCTTCACTTTCAATCAAAAAATACGGCATAGAGTGTGCGCGCACACACACACCCGCAGTCGGTATTTTGACATTTTAAATCGACTTTCTATTTCCCCTCTGGAATAATGCACTCTGCAGGATTCTGGGGTTACTGCTGAAATAGAATAAGCTATAGGCTCTAGCGAGCGCTGCGGTATCATGCAGGAGAGCATGACGATGCGCGCTCTCCCTCTCGCAGGGAAGTTTTACGCATCGTGTAGCCTAATGTTACAGGCGATGATTAAGTCGACGTATTTATTTATCGATGTAATCAGCAGACACAAGTCCAATGGTAACCTCGCCAAGTTCCAATGCTGTAAAGGCTGAACAGCAGCGCCACAGTTCATCTTGTTCCCCTCGTATCTTCTCTCTTCCCAATCAACTCATCATATCACCTGCCTGCTAGTTCACCTGGCCTTCCTCTTAACAGAATGGACACCCACTGATGTAGCCTTCCTCCAAAGTCTTATAAGGGAAAATGTAACCGTTTTATTTGATAGCATCACTATTCTATGTCAAGTGCACGCTTTGGAGAAATCAGTGGCCAACCTGAAAAAGTTAAAGGAACTCACATGCATAAAGACCATCAACTCCCAAAAGCGTATTTATTATCTGTTCAAATGAAGAAAACAAACGTTATTGCAAATAACAATTAAGCTTGGAGCGAATAAACTACGAGGACATGTTCATATGCCCTTGGTTAAATAGTAATGGGTTAATAAAGTATCTCTCTCCTGCACATTCTTGAAGAAAGTTTGCATGTCGCCTATGAGGGGGCTTATATTAAACCACACACATCCGGCAGGTTTTATTGCATATGCAAACATTCCTTAACTAGCAAATATTGTAATTGCAGATGGTGCTTTAGGCTGGGTATAAAAAAACGCTAAATAATTAAATGCATTTAAAATAGATATTCCAAATGCAACTGCGCCGGTTTTACATCACTTCTAATTGCTTTTGAAAGCCTGTCTTTAAAACAATTGGTAAAGAGGAGTACACAAACGCGTTGCAGAGAGATACGCAATAGTGTGGTTTACAGTACCACTAGACACTGCAGATAAAACACAAACTGACGGAATATTTTAAATTATTGTTGAAACATTTTGTTGTTCACATTTTTGTAATCTCCAAAAATCATAGAAGCTTTAGATAAGTGAAAAGCAGGCCTATGTTGTTAATCAACATTGACATTTTCAGACATAAAAATCAATCAATCAAATCTTCACATATATCAGAGAGATTAAAGATAGATTAACCCCTATCGGATGTAGTTTCTGTTTTTTATTAGGCTATCCAATAGATCCAAACTACTTATTTCTTATTACGATAGGGTAGTGTGCAAATATTGGATTCCTACAGGGGGCGTGTTGTTGTCTAAATATGCTACAGAATATTATGTGATGGAAATGGTATGTAAACTAATTAGTCATATTTGTGAATGTGTCTGCGTATTAGCTTTGCGTAGAAAGATTGAGCTACAACTACAGGTTACCAACGGATGATGGCTACTGCTACTAAAAATAGACCATTGTCCCTCCAAATAAAAGGGCAATTCTGTCTCATTTGAATTTAGGCACAGTAAAACAATCAAAAAGTCAAGAGTGCAGTAAGAGAATTAACGACATTTATGGAAAAAGCAAAGTCATATCCGGTTTATCTATCTCGCCTAAATACAAGTCTATAATTGAAATAAAAATACAATAATAATTATGTAAAGTATGTTACATAGGCCTATTAGACATTTCAATCTGTTTCAGAAATGCCATGCTAGTTGTAGAGTAAAACGATTTCACAAATAAAAATATTTGTGAGATTTAATTTAAGGCTATTTTAAGCATCATTATACATTCAAAACATCCTTCTGATATTTTCACTGAACAAACAGTATTTCGTGATTCATGGGATAGGGCAAGACAGTCGTAGCCTTTCAGTCATATTCTTCAAAACTCAAGGGTAAATTTCAGTAAATAAAAAAATCAGAGGAATGAGAGAGGTATCAACTCAAAGAGAAGATAGGCTATTATTGAATATTGACTCAAGAGGTCAACTCATTACCACATTGCTCTGCTCTTATCTTATCTTCTCTAATTTCAAGCAAAATTGCCACATATTAAAACTGTGAATATTATTGTAAGATGTCACTGATCTCACAGTATTTCTTCCAATGAAAACAACAGGTGTTAGATAAAACAGAATATTAGCTGTTTTTGTCTGAGGCTGGGACAGGATGAGAAGGAAACTTTAAAGCCGAGCCAGCATCATATAGCTCTGTAGTAAGAGTTGGGGATTAAGTCTGCCTTTAGGTGGGACTGCTAACCCAAACTGCTGCTGTCAATGTAGCAAGATATAGGATCTGGATGGCATACTAATCTGTTCTTTAAAATGAAGGCCTATCGCCACAACCACAATCGCTACTTCTTCTATCACTACGACTTCTACTGTCATTACTATAACAGGGGTAACGTAAGAGCGTAGATGAGAGGAGAAACAGATAAAGTGGCTGCAAAAAAGCATACCTGATACACGAGAGAGACTCCATCTAACACGATAACATTCTCTGTTGGTGTTTACCTCACCCACTACCTCATTCTATGATTTCCACCAGCACAGCACTCACCACCATACCTTGCAATGAGGGAGACTAACACTTTTATGAGAGGGATGAAAGCGTGATATGTTAGTGAGAGGAGACCTGGAACCAGAGAAAGAGAGAGAGGTTGGGAGGGGGGCAGATTAAGACTGGAACAATGTAGATATATCGCCCAAAACCTTATTCCTTTTCTTAACCAGAAATGTCAATTTTATGTTTTAACTTTAAGGTGAAGATTCCACTCATATAAAATACCAGGAACAAACTGTGATACAAAAGCCTGATAAAGTGTTTCTTTAAATCTGCTAAAACACTATCATTGATGATGAGAAGCCCTGCAAGGGCCCTTGGTTCCGAGTGCCAGTGCTGTGCCTTAATCACCTACTGTACCCAACTCATGTGGAAAACATTTCTAATCACTCCTCTTACGTAGAAGATCAAACTGCTACCTTCTGTCTGGACCAGTCAAAGTGTTCCCTTTGAAATAACCAAACAAACATCAGAAAAATAAAAGGCAACAATTCTCCTTTGATTTCTGTTATCAGATTGCAAAAATCTCACAGCTTTCAGGCCTGGCTTTGTCTGGATCTCTTTGTGAATCGGTAATAACCAGTAGAACAGAGGGGCATTAGCACCACATGTGAATGGGGTATGGACAGGGGTTACTATGGGGACATGATGTCACGCCATGGGGTGATGTTTCTGTGCTAAAATCATGAATGGGGAATGACTGAGCAAACAGACTGTGCTACAATCTTGAACGGGGAACGACTGAACAAACAGACAAATATAAAGCACATACTGTGCATCAAAACAGCAACAAAGAGAACAGAAAGTCTGCCTGTCCTTCCTCAGGTGTAGAGGTAAGGCACCTTCCCCACACAGGACCCGATAAAAAGAAAGAGAGGGATAGAGACAGAGAACTGATAACATTTCTCTTTTCAAAGTTGGAAAAACAAGAAACCCTACAGACATCCACCACTTTAATGCCACTCAACCTGCTCACCAGACGCAGATCCATTTACATTTTAACCCCTGAATGCTTTATTGCATAATTTATAAGTAAGAGGTAGGATAAAAAAAAATACATAAGTGTTTCTGTCTAAAGCAGCAAGTTGTCACTCAGTACAGCCTAAGTGAAGATATACTAAAAGGTTTTTCTGTGTGTCTCGGGTAGACTGGGAGATAGAGCCGATTATGTTGTATTAGCTGTTCATGGAGACTTCATTGTGAGATGAACGTTAACAATGTTCAATCGGCGCAAGACGGAACAGATTTCATTATGTTGAGAAATATCAATGCAATGACAGTGTCATTTCTACAGAGCAGAGTGGGTTGAGAAGGAGGGCTGTGTGCTTGCATGTTTGGTGAGAGGAGAGGAGGGTCAGTCTGTCCTGGGTTTCAACACTAAATCTAAATAATAGTCAGGTTGTTATACTGTACATTTTAGTAAATATGTTTCAAATATGTTTTGACAATCTATTATGTTTTTACTATCTATTTATGTATTACAATAAATAATACAAATAGTAAAATATTAAACTACATTTTTATATTTACCAGCTGAAAAACTTCACACACAGACACACTAAAATAGCAACCTATCAAAGACCTAAAATACCAACCTATCAAAGATCTAAAACACCAACCTATCTAAGATCTAAAATACCAACCTATCAAAGATCTAAAACAGGAACCTATCAAATATCTAAAATAACAACCTATCAAATATCTAAAATAACAACCTATCAAAGATCTAAAACACCAACCTATCAAAGATCTAAAACACCAACCTATTAAAGATCTAAAACACCAACCTATTAAAGATCTAAAACACCAACCTATCAAAGATCTAAAACAGGAACCTATCAAATATCTAAAATAACAACCTATCAAAGATCTAAAATAACAACCTATCAAAGATCTAAAATAACAACCTATCAAATATCTAAAATAACAACCTATCAAAGATCTAAAATAACAACCTATCAAAGATCTAAAATAACAACCTATCAAAGATCTAAAACAGGAACCTATCAAAGAACTAAAACAGGAACCTATCAAAGATATAAAACAGGAACCTATCAAAGATATAAAACAGGAACCTATCAAAGATATAAAACAGGAACCTATCAAAGAACTGAAATAGCAACCTATCAAAGGCACAAAGAAAACACACAAACACCCATAATATGACAAACATACAGGAATATAAGAAGAGTACAGGCAGGTGTGTGACGTGACGTGTGTGGGTACAGGTGATACAGGTGATACAGATGACAGAGATGACAGGTATAAGTGTGTGTGTGTGTGTGTGGGGGGGGGGGGGGGCGGGGGGGGACAGGTGTGTGTTTTAGAACACGTCTAGATAGCCTCTCACCGTGTACTGTGAGGTCTGATGGCAGGACTGGTGGTGCGAGGGGTCCCATGGTCACTGTCTGCTCCAGATTTGGATACAGCTATAGATCACTTACAAGATAAACCCCTCACATTTAATGCTACATCGCCCCCAGTTGTTATGACACCACCATGACACAATGCCTTACAAACCTAAATATACGAGATCAAATTGACAACGGCTAAAATACATTTGGCACTTTATAATTACCAATTTGTGGAATATATTTTTCTACAATTGCAGTGGATGTAACAAACAGCATCATGATATCATACGATTGTGGCAGTCAAAACTTACGTCTGCTCTTGTATGTGCAGCATCCCTTGTGTGGTTGCCGAGTAACCACAGGTGATTGACAGGTCAGGTACAGTCCCGGAGATGTGGCGGATAGCTGCTGTAGCCGTGGTGCTGAACCCTGGTGACCCCTCAGTGACGGGTCGGCTCAGATGACTGGTCGGCAAATTTTGTATGTCTTATCTAAGCGACGTCGTCCTGCCAGACTCCCTCCCTCCCTCCCTCCCTCCCTCCCTCCCTCCCTCCTGTCCTGTCAGCATTCCAACCGGTGCTCCCAGATAAGAGTCTGTCCAGCGTGGAGGGCTGTGGGGTCGGCCTGTTCAGGAAGCTGTTCAGTGTCCCTGTGGGACCAGAGGTTAGAGGTCAGGCTGGGTGGCAGGGCAGGGCAGTCTGGGCTAGTGGAGGTGGTGGAGGGGATCAAGAGAGGAGTTGTTCTGAAGTGTGAAAAAGGGAAAGACTCACTGGGGTCAGTAGACTCATACTCACCATGGCAGGGCCACACTCTGCCTCTCCTCATACACCTCTTCTCTTTCTCTTTTTTCCTACAACCTTCTGTCTTTATTTCAATAATAGCTCCTCACTCCCTATCATCTACTACTATCACTTACTACTATCGTCTACTACTATCACCTACTACTGTTATCCGTTATTTTACCAGGTAAGTTGACTGAGAACACGTTCTCATTTGCAGCAACGACCTGGGGAATAGTTACAAGGGAGAGGAGGGGGATGAATGAGCCAATTGTAAACTGGAGATTATTAGGTGACCGTGATGGTTTGAGGGCCAGATTGGGAATATAGCCAGGACACCGGGGTTAACACCCCTACTCTTACAATAAGTGCCATGGGATATTTAATGACCTCAGAGAGTCAGGACAAACATTTAACGTCCCATCCGAAAGACAACATCCTACACAGGGCAGTGTCCCCAATCACTGCCCTGGGGCATTGGGATATATTTTTTTAGACGGGAGGAAAGAGTGCCTCCTACCCGCCCTCCAACACCACTTCCAGCAGCATCTGGTCTCCCATCCAGGAACTGACCAGGACCAACCCTGCTTAGCTTCAGAAGCAAGCCAGCAGTGGTATGCAGGGTGGTATGCTGCTGGCAAATCACTATCACATACTACTATCACCTACTACTATCACCTACTGCTATCACCTACTACTATCGTCTACTACTATCGTCTACTACTATGACCTACTACTATCGTCTACTACTATCATATACTACTTTCACCTACTACTATCACCTACTACTATCCTCTATTACTATCGTCTACTACTATCATTTACTACTATCACCTACTACTATCATCTACTACTATGATCTACTACTTTGATCTACTACTATCACCTACTACTATCACCTACTTTTATCATCTACTACTATCACCTACTACTATCACCTACTACTATCACTATCCACTATCACCTACTATGATCATCTACAACTATCATCTGCTACTATCCTCTACCACTATCATCTACCACTATCATCTACTACTATCATCTACTACTATCACCTACTGCTATCGTCTACTACTATCACCTACTACTATCGTCTACTACTATCACCTACTACTATCACCAACTACTATCATCTACTACTATCATCTACTACTATCGTCTACTACTTTCATCTACTACTATCACCTACTACTATCACCTACTACTATCATCGACTACTATCGTCTACTACTTTCATCTACTACTATCACCTACTACTATCACCTACTACTATCACCTACTACTATAATCTACTGCTGTCATCTACTACTTTCACTTACTACTGTCGTCTAATACTATCATTTACTACTATCACCAACTTCTACCGTCTACTACTATAACCTACTACTATCACATACTACTATCACGTAATACTATCATATACTACTATCGTCTACTACTATCGTCTACTACTATCATCTAAAACTATCATATACTAATACTGTCTAATACTATAATCAACTACTATCGTCTACTACTATCGTCTACTACTATCACATACTACTATCACCTACTACTATCACCTACTACTCTCACCTACTACTATCCTCTATTACTATCGTCTACCACTATCATCTACTACTATCATCTACTACTATCACCTACTACTATCATCTACCACTATCATCTACTGCTATCATCTGCTACTATCCTCTACCACTATCATCTACCACTATCATCTACTACTATCATCTACTACTATCATATACTACTATCACCTACTACTATCGTCTACTACTATGATCTACTACTTTGATCTACTACTATCACCTACTTTTATCCTCTACTACTATCACCTACTACTATCACCTACTACTATCACCTACTACGATCATCTACTACTATCATCTATTACTATCATCTACCACTATCATCTACTACTATCATCTGCTACTATCCTCTACCACTATCATCTACTACTATCATCTACTACTATCACCTACTACTATCATCTACTACTATGATATACTACTTTGATCTACTACTATCACCTACTACTATCACCTACTTTTATCATCTACTACTATCACCCACTTCTATCATCTACTACTATCACTTACAACTATCGTCTACTACTATCATATACTACTATCGTCTACTACTATCATCTACTACTATCATATACTACTACCGTCTACTACTATAATCAACTACTATTGTCTACTGTTATCATCTACTTCTATCATCTACCACTATCATCTACTATCATCTACTGCTATCATCTATTACTACCATCTATTAGTATCATCTACCACTATCATCTACTACTATCATATACTTCTATCACCTACAACTATCGTCTACTACTATGATCTACTACTTTGATCTACTACTATCACCTACTACTATCACCTACTTGTATCATCTACTACTATCACCTACTACTATCACCTACTACTATCACTAACCACTATCACATACTACAATCATCTACTACTATCATCTACTGCTATCATCTATTACTATCATCTACCACTACCTTCTACTACTATCATCTGATACTATCCTCACCACTATCATCTACCACTATCGTCTACTACTGTCACCTTCTACTATCACCTACTACTATCATCTACTACTATCACCTACTACTCTCACCTACTACTATCCTCTATTATTATCATCTACCACTATCATCTACTACTATCCTCTATTATTATCATCTACCACTATCATCTACTACTATCATCTACTACTATCACCTACTACTATCACCTACTACTCTCACCTACTACTATCCTCTATTACTATCGTCTACCACTATCATCTACTACTATCATCTACTACTATCACCTACTCCTATCATCTACTACTATCATCTGCTACTATCACCTACAACTATCATCTACCACTATCATCTACTACTATCATCTACTGCTATCATCTATTACTATCATCTACCACTATCATCTAGATTTTACTTTTATCATCTACTACTATCACCTACTACTATCACCTACTACTATCACCCACTACTATCACCAACCACTATCACCTACTACTGTCATATACTACAATCACCTACTACTATCATCTACCACTATCACCTACTACTATCATCTACTACTATCACCTACTTTTATCATCTACTACTATCACCTACTACTTTCATCTACTACTATCACCTACTTTTATCACCTACTACTATCACCAACCACTATCACCACCTACTATCACCAACATCTATCACCAACTTTTATCACCTACTACTATCACCTACTACTATCACCAAACACTATCACCTACTACTATCATCTACTACTATCACTCACCACTATAATTTACTGCTATCATCTACTACTATAATCTACTACTATCATCTACTACTATCCTCTACTACTATCATCTACCACTATCATCTACTACTATCATCTACTACTATCACCAACCACTATCACCGACTACTATCATCTACTACTATCACTCACCACTATCATCTACTACTATCATTTGCTACTATCATTTGCTACTATCAGATACTACTATCATCTACTACTATCATGTGCCACTATCACCTACTACTATCACCTACTACTATCATATACTACTATCACCTACTACTATCATCTACCAATATCGTCTACTACTATCACCAACCACTATCACCACCTACTATCACCAACCACTATCACCTACTACTATCATATACTACTATCACCTACTACTATCATCTACCAATATCGTCTACTACTATCACCAACCACTATCACCACCTACTATCACCAACCACTATCACCTACTTTTATCACCTACTACTATCACCTACTTTTATCATCTACTACTATCACCTACTACTATCACCAACCACTATCACCTACTACTACCACCAACCACTATCACCTACTACTATCATCTACTACTATCACTCACCACTATAATTTCTGCTATCATCTACTACTATCCTCTACTACTATCATCTACCACTATCATCTACTACTATCATCTACTACTATCACCAACCACTATCACCGACTACTATCATCTACTACGATCACTCACAACTATCACCTACTACTATCATCTACTACTATCATTTGCTACTATCATATACTACTATCACCTACTACTATCATCTACTACTATCACCAATCACTATCACCTACTACTATCACCTACTACTATCATCTACCACTATTGTCTACTACTTTCACCTTCTACTATCACCTATTACTATCTCCTACTTTTATCATCTACTACTATCATATAATACTATCACCTACTACTATCATATGCCACTATCACCTAATACTTTGATCTACTACTATCACCTACTACTATCACCTACTTGTATCATCTACTACTATCACCTACTACTATCATCTACTACTATCACCTACTACTATCACTAACCACTATCACATACTACTATCATCTACTGCTATCATCTATTACTATCATCTACCACTACCTTCTACTACTATCATCTGATACTATCCTCTACCACTATCATCTACCACTATCGTCTACTACTGTCACCTTCTACTATCACCTACTACTATCATCTACTACTATCACCTACTACTATCCTCTATTATTATCATCTACCACTATCATCTACTACTATCATCTACTACTATCACCTACTACTATCACCTACTACTCTCACCTACTACTATCCTCTATTACTATCGTCTACCACTATCATCTACTACTATCATCTGCTACTATCACCTACAACTATCATCTACCACTATCATCTACTACTATCATCTACTGCTATCATCTATTACTATCATCTACCACTATCATCTAGATTTTACTTTTATCATCTACTACTATCACCTACTACTATCACCTACTACTATCACCCACTACTATCACCAACCACTATCACCTACTACTGTCATATACTACAATCACCTACTACTATCATCTACCACTATCACCTACTTTTATCATCTACTACTATCACCTACTACTTTCATCTACTACTATCACCTACTTTTATCATCTACTACTATCACCAACCACTATCACCTACTACTATCACCAACCACTATCACCTACTACTATCACCAACCACTATCACCACCTACTATCACCAACATCTATCACCAACTTTTATCACCTACTACTATCACCTACTACTATCACCAAACACTATCACCTACTACTATCATCTACTACTATCACTCACCACTATAATTTACTGCTATCATCTACTACTATAATCTACTACTATCATCTACTACTATCCTCTACTACTATCATCTACCACTATCATCTACTACTATCATCTACTACTATCACTCACCACTATCATCTACTACTATCATTTGCTACTATCATTTGCTACTATCAGATACTACTATCATCTACTACTATCATGTGCCACTATCACCTACTACTATCACCTACTACTATCATATACTACTATCACCTACTACTATCATCTACCAATATCGTCTACTACTATCACCAACCACTATCACCACCTACTATCACCAACCACTATCACCTACTTTTATCACCTACTACTATCACCTCCTTTTATCATCTACTACTATCACCTACTACTATCACCAACCACTATCACCTACTACTACCACCAACCACTATCACCTACTACTATCATCTACTACTATCACTCACCACTATCATTTCTGCTATCATCTACTACTATCCTCTACTACTATCATCTACCACTATCATCTACTACTATCATCTACTACTATCACAAACCACTATCACCGACTACTATCATCTACTACGATCACTCACCACTATCACCTACTACTATCATCTACTACTATCATTTGCTACTATCATATACTACTATCACCTACTACTATCATCTACTACGATCACTCACCACTATCACCTATTACTATCTCCTACTTTTATCATCTACTACTATCATATAATACTATCACCTACTACTATCATATGCCACTATCACCTACTACTATCACCAACCACTATCACCTACTACTATCATATACTACTATTATCTACTACTATCAGCTACCACTATTGTCTACTACTTTCACCTTCTACTATCATCTACTACTATCACCTACTTTTATCATCTACTACTATCACCTACTACTATCATCTACTACTATCACCTACTTTTATCATCTACTACTATCACCAACCACTATCACCTACTACTATCACCAACCACTATCACCTACTACTATCACCAACCACTATCACCTACTACTATCACCAACCACTATCACCACCTACTATCACCAACATCTATCACCAACTTTTATCACCTACTACTATCACCAACCACTATCACCTACTACTATCATCTACTACTATCACTCACCACTATAATTTACTGCTATCATCTACTACTATAATCTACTACTATCATCTACTACTATCATCTACCAAAATCATCTACTACTATCAGCTACTACTATCACCAACCACTATCACCACCTACTATCACCAACATCTATCACCAACTTTTATCACCTACTACTATCACCAACCAGTATCACCGACTACTATCATCTACTACTATCACTCACCACTATCACCTACTACTATCATCTACTACTATCATTTGCTACTATCATATACTACTATCACCTACTACTATCACCAACCACTATCACCAACCACTATCACCTACTACTATCATATACTACTATCACCTACTACTATCATCTACCACTATCGTCTACTACTTTCACCTTCTACTATCACCTACTACTATCTCCTACTTTTATCATCTACTACTATCATATACTACTATCACCTACTACTATCATATGCCACTATCACCTACTACTATCACCAACCACTATCACCTACTACTATCATATCCTACTATCACCTACTACTATCACCTACTACTATCACTAACCACTATCACCAACCACTATCACCTACTACTATCATATACTACTATCACCTACTACTATCATCTACCACTATCGTCTACTACTTTCACCTTCTACTATCACCTACTACTATCTCCTACTTTTATCATCTACTACTATCATATACTACTATCACCTACTACTATCATATGCCACTATCACCTACTACTATCACCAACCACTATCACCTACTACTATCATATACTACTATCACCTACTACTATCATATGCCACTATCACCTACTACTATAACCAACCACTATCACCTACTACTATCATATCCTACTATCACCTTCTACTATCATCTACTACTATCACATACTTTTATCATCTACTACTATCACCTACTACTATCATCTACTACTATCATCTGCTACTATCACCTACAACTATCATCTACCACTATCATCTACTACTATCATCTACTGCTATCATCTATTACTATCATCTACCACTATTATCTACTGCTATCATCTGCTACTATCCTCTACCACTATCATCTACCACTATCATCTACTACTATCATCTACTACTATCATATACTACTATCACCTACTACTATCGTCTACTACTATGATCTACTACTTTGATCTACTACTATCACCTACTACTATCACCTACTTTTATCCTCTACTACTATCACCTACTACTATCACCTACTACTATCACCTACTACGATCATCTACTACTATCATCTATTACTATCATCTACCACTATCATCTACTACTATCATCTGCTACTATCCTCTACCACTATCATCTACCACTATCATCTACTACTATCATCTACTACTATCACCTACTACTATCATCTACTACTATGATATACTACTTTGATCTACTACTATCACCTACTACTATCACCTACTTTTATCATCTACTACTATCACCCACTTCTATCATCTACTACTATCACTTACAACTATCGTCTACTACTATCATATACTACTATCGTCTACTACTATCATCTACTACTATCATATACTACTACCGTCTACTACTATAATCAACTACTATTGTCTACTGTTATCTTCTACTACTATCGCATACTACTATTGTCTACTACTATCATCTACTACTCTCACCTACTACTATCCTCTATTACTATCATCTACCACTATCATCTACTGCTATCATCTACTTCTATCATCTACCACTATCATCTACTACTATCATCTACTGCTATCATCTATTACTACCATCTATTAGTATCATCTACCACTATCATCTACTACTATCATATACTTATATCACCTACAACTATCGTCTACTACTATGATCTACTACTTTGATCTACTACTATCACGTACTACTATCACCTACTTGTATCATCTACTACTATCACCTACTACTATCATCTACTACTATCACCTACTACTATCACTAACCACTATCACATACTACTATCATCTACTACTATCATCTACTGCTATCATCTCTTACTATCATCTACCACTACCTTCTACTACTATCATCTGATACTATCCTCTACCACTATCATCTACCACTATCGTCTACTACTGTCACCTTCTACTATCACCTACTACTATCATCTACTACTATCACCTACTACTCTCACCTACTACTATCCTCTATTATTATCATCTACCACTATCATCTACTACTATCATCTACTACTATCACCTACTACTATCACCTACTACTCTCACCTACTACTATCCTCTATTACTATCGTCTACCACTATCATCTACTACTATCATCTACTACTATCACCTACTACTATCATCTACTACTATCATCTGCTACTATCACCTACAACTATCATCTACCACTATCATCTACTGCTATCATCTACTGCTATCATCTATTACTATCATCTACCACTATCATCTACTGCTATCATCTGCTACTATCCTCTACCACTGTCATCTACCACTATCATCTACTACTATCATCTACTACTATCATATACTACTATCACCTACTACTATCGTCTACTACTATGATCTACTACTTTGATCTACTACTATCACCTACTACTATCACCTACTTTTATCCTCTACTACTATCACCTACTACTATCACCTACTACGATCATCTACTACTATCATCTATTACTATCATCTACCACTATCATCTACTACTATCATATGCTACTATCCTCTACCACTATCATCTACCACTATCATCTACTACTATCATCTACTACTATCACCTACTACTATCATCTACTACTATGATATACTACTTTGATCTACTACTATCACCTACTACTATCACCTACTTTTATCATCTACTACTATCACCCACTTCTATCATCTACTACTATCACTTACAACTATCGTCTACTACTATCATCTACTACTATCATCTACTACTATCATATACTACTACCGTCTACTACTATAATCAACTACTATTGTCTACTGTTATCTTCTACTACTATCACATACTACTATTGTCTACTACTATCATCTACTACTCTCACCTACTACTATCCTCTATTACTATCATCTACCACTACTTTCTACTACTATCATCTGATACTATCCTCTACCACTATCATCTACCACTATCGTGTACTACTGTCACCTTCTACTATCACCTACTACTATCATCTACTACTATCACTAACCACTATTACATACTACTATCATCTACTACTATCATCTACTGCTATCATCTATTACTATCAAATACCACTATCATCTACTGCTATCATCTGCTACTATCCTCTACCACTATCATCTACCACTATCATCTACTACTATCATATACTACTATCACCTACTACTATCGTCTACTACTATGATCTACTACTTTCATCTACTACTATCACCTACTACTATCACCTACTTTTATCCTCTACTACTATCATCTACTGCTATCATCTATTACTATCAAATACCACTATCATCTACTGCTATCATCTGCTACTATCCTCTACCACTATCATCTACCACTATCATCTACTACTATCATATACTATAATCACCTACTACTATCGTCTACTACTATGATCTACTACTTTCATCTACTACTATCACCTACTACTATCACCTACTTTTATCCTCTACTACTATCACCTACTACTATCACCTACTACTATCACCTACTACGATCATCTACTACTATCATCTATTACTATCATCTACCACTATCATCTACTACTATCATCTGCTACTATCCTCTACCACTATCATCTACCACTATCATCTACTACTATCATCTACTACTATTGTCTACTACTATGATATACTACTTTGATCAACTACTATCACCTACTACTATCACCTACTTTTATCATCTACTACTATCACCCACTTCTATCATCTACTACTATCACTTACAACTATCGTCTACTACTATCATCTACTGCTATCATCTATTACTATCATCTACCACTATCATCTACTACTATCATCTGCTACTATCCTCTACCACTATCATCTACCACTATCATCTACTACTATCATCTACTACTATCACCTACTACTATCATCTACTACTATTATATACTACTATCACCTACTTTTATCATCTACTACTATCACCCACTTCTATCATCTACTACTATCACTTACAACTATCGTCTACTACTATCCTATACTACTATCGTCTACTACTATCATCTACTACTATCATATACTACTACCGTCTACTACTATAATCAACTACTATTGTCTACTTTTATCTTCTACTACTATCACATACTACTATTGTCTACTACTATCATCTACTACTCTCACCTACTACTATCCTCTATTACTATCATCTACCACTATCATCTACTACTATCATCTACTTCTATCATCTACCACTATCAATAACTACTATCATCTACTGCTATCATATATTACTACCATCTATTAGTATCACCTACTACTATCACCTACTACTATCATCTACCACTATTGTCTACTACTTTCACCTTCTACTATCACCTATTACTATCTCCTACTTTTATCATCTACTACTATCATATAATACTATCACCTACTACTATCATATGCCACTATCACCTAATACTATCACCTACTACTATCACCTACTTGTATCATCTACTACTATCACCTACTACTATCATCTACTACTATCACCTACTACTATCACTAACCACTATCACATACTACTATCATCTACTACTATCATCTACTGCTATCATCTATTACTATCATCTACCACTACCTTCTACTACTATCATCTGATACTATCCTCTACCACTATCATCTACCACTATCGTCTACTACTGTCACCTTCTACTATCACCTACTACTATCATCTACTACTATCACCTACTACTATCCTCTATTATTATCATCTACCACTATCATCTACTACTATCATCTACTACTATCACCTACTACTATCACCTACTACTCTCACCTACTACTATCCTCTATTACTATCGTCTACCACTATCATCTACTACTATCATCTGCTACTATCACCTACAACTATCATCTACCACTATCATCTACTACTATCATCTACTGCTATCATCTATTACTATCATCTACCACTATCATCTAGATTTTACTTTTATCATCTACTACTATCACCTACTACTATCACCTACTACTATCACCCACTACTATCACCAACCACTATCACCTACTACTGTCATATACTACAATCACCTACTACTATCATCTACCACTATCACCTACTTTTATCATCTACCACTATCACCTACTACTTTCATCTACTACTATCACCTACTTTTATCATCTACTACTATCACCAACCACTATCACCTACTACTATCACCAACCACTATCACCTACTACTATCACCAACCACTATCACCACCTACTATCACCAACATCTATCACCAACTTTTATCACCTACTACTATCACCTACTACTATCACCAAACACTATCACCTACTACTATCATCTACTACTATCACTCACCACTATAATTTACTGCTATCATCTACTACTATAATCTACTACTATCATCTACTACTATCCTCTACTACTATCATCTACCACTATCATCTACTACTATCATCTACTACTATCACCAACCACAATCACCGACTACTATCATCTACTACTATCACTCACCACTATCATCTACTACTATCATTTGCTACTATCATTTGCTACTATCAGATACTACTATCATCTACTACTATCATGTGCCACTATCACCTACTACTATCACCTACTACTATCATATACTACTATCACCTACTACTATCATCTACCAATATCGTCTACTACTATCACCAACCACTATCACCACCTACTATCACCAACCACTATCACCTACTTTTATCACCTACTACTATCACCTCCTTTTATCATCTACTACTATCACCTACTACTATCACCAACCACTATCACCTACTACTACCACCAACCACTATCACCTACTACTATCATCTACTACTATCACTCACCACTATCATTTCTGCTATCATCTACTACTATCCTCTACTACTATCATCTACCACTATCATCTACTACTATCATCTACTACTATCACAAACCACTATCACCGACTACTATCATCTACTACGATCACTCACCACTATCACCTACTACTATCATCTACTACTATCATTTGCTACTATCATATACTACTATCACCTACTACTATCATCTACTACGATCACTCACCACTATCACCTATTACTATCTCCTACTTTTATCATCTACTACTATCATATAATACTATCACCTACTACTATCATATGCCACTATCACCTACTACTATCACCAACCACTATCACCTACTACTATCATATACTACTATTATCTACTACTATCAGCTACCACTATTGTCTACTACTTTCACCTTCTACTATCATCTACTACTATCACCTACTTTTATCATCTACTACTATCACCTACTACTATCATCTACTACTATCACCTACTTTTATCATCTACTACTATCACCAACCACTATCACCTACTACTATCACCAACCACTATCACCTACTACTATCACCAACCACTATCACCTACTACTATCACCAACCACTATCACCACCTACTATCACCAACATCTATCACCAACTTTTATCACCTACTACTATCACCAACCACTATCACCTACTACTATCATCTACTACTATCACTCACCACTATAATTTACTGCTATCATCTACTACTATAATCTACTACTATCATCTACTACTATCATCTACCAAAATCATCTACTACTATCAGCTACTACTATCACCAACCACTATCACCACCTACTATCACCAACATCTATCACCAACTTTTATCACCTACTACTATCACCAACCAGTATCACCGACTACTATCATCTACTACTATCACTCACCACTATCACCTACTACTATCATCTACTACTATCATTTGCTACTATCATATACTACTATCACCTACTACTATCACCAACCACTATCACCAACCACTATCACCTACTACTATCATATACTACTATCACCTACTACTATCATCTACCACTATCGTCTACTACTTTCACCTTCTACTATCACCTACTACTATCTCCTACTTTTATCATCTACTACTATCATATACTACTATCACCTACTACTATCATATGCCACTATCACCTACTACTATCACCAACCACTATCACCTACTACTATCATATCCTACTATCACCCACTACTATCACCAACCACTATCACCAACCACTATCACCTACTACTATCATATACTACTATCACCTACTACTATCATCTACCACTATCGTCTACTACTTTCACCTTCTACTATCACCTACTACTATCTCCTACTTTTATCATCTACTACTATCATATACTACTATCACCTACTACTATCATATGCCACTATCACCTACTACTATCACCAACCACTATCACCTACTACTATCATATACTACTATCACCTACTACTATCATATGCCACTATCACCTACTACTATCACCAACCACTATCACCTACTACTATCATATCCTACTATCACCTTCTACTATCATCTACTACTATCACATACTTTTATCATCTACTACTATCACCTACTACTATCATCTACTACTATCATCTGCTACTATCACCTACAACTATCATCTACCACTATCATCTACTACTATCATCTACTGCTATCATCTATTACTATCATCTACCACTATTATCTACTGCTATCATCTGCTACTATCCTCTACCACTATCATCTACCACTATCATCTACTACTATCATCTACTACTATCATATACTACTATCACCTACTACTATCGTCTACTACTATGATCTACTACTTTGATCTACTACTATCACCTACTACTATCACCTACTTTTATCCTCTACTACTATCACCTACTACTATCACCTACTACTATCACCTACTACGATCATCTACTACTATCATCTATTACTATCATCTACCACTATCATCTACTACTATCATCTGCTACTATCCTCTACCACTATCATCTACCACTATCATCTACTACTATCATCTACTACTATCACCTACTACTATCATCTACTACTATGATATACTACTTTGATCTACTACTATCACCGACTACTATCACCTACTTTTATCATCTACTACTATCACCCACTTCTATCATCTACTACTATCACTTACAACTATCGTCTACTACTTTCATATACTACTATCGTCTACTACTATCATCTACTACTATCATATACTACTACCGTCTACTACTATAATCAACTACTATTGTCTACTGTTATCTTCTACTACTATCGCATACTACTATTGTCCACTACTATCATCTACTACTCTCACCTACTACTATCCTCTATTACTATCATCTACCACTATCATCTACTACTATCATCTACTTCTATCATCTACCACTATCATCTACTACTATCATCTACTGCTATCATCTATTACTACCATCTATTAGTATCATCTACCACTATCATCTACTACTATCATATACTTCTATCACCTACAACTATCGTCTACTACTATGATCTACTACTTTGATCTACTACTATCACCTACTACTATCACCTACTTGTATCATCTACTACTATCACCTACTACTATCATCTACTACTATCACCTACTACTATCACTAACCACTATCACATACTACTATCATCTACTACTATCATCTACTGCTATCATATCTTACTATCATCTACCACTACCTTCTACTACTATCATCTGATACTATCCTCTACCACTATCATCTACCACTATCGTCTACTACTGTCACCTTCTACTATCACCTACTACTATCATCTACTACTATCACCTACTACTCTCACCTACTACTATCCTCTATTATTATCATCTACCACTATCATCTACTACTATCATCTACTACTATCACCTACTACTATCACCTACTACTCTCACCTACTACTATCCTCTATTACTATCGTCTACCACTATCATCTACTACTATCATCTACTACTATCACCTACTACTATCATCTACTACTATCATCTGCTACTATCACCTACAACTATCATCTACCACTATCATCTACTACTATCATCTACTGCTATCATCTATTACTATCATCTACCACTATCATCTACTGCTATCATCTGCTACTATCCTCTACCACTGTCATCTACCACTATCATCTACTACTATCATCTACTACTATCATATACTACTATCACCTACTACTATCGTCTACTACTATGATCTACTACTTTGATCTACTACTATCACCTACTACTATCACCTACTTTTATCCTCTACTACTATCACCTACTACTATCACCTACTACGATCATCTACTACTATCATCTATTACTATCATCTACCACTATCATCTACTACTATCATATGCTACTATCCTCTACCACTATCATCTACCACTATCATCTACTACTATCATCTACTACTATCACCTACTACTATCATCTACTACTATGATATACTACTTTGATCTACTACTATCACCTACTACTATCACCTACTTTTATCATCTACTACTATCACCCACTTCTATCATCTACTACTATCACTTACAACTATCGTCTACTACTATCATATACTACTATCATCTACTACTATCATCTACTACTATCATATACTACTACCGTCTACTACTATAATCAACTACTATTGTCTACTGTTATCTTCTACTACTATCACATACTACTATTGTCTACTACTATCATCTACTACTCTCACCTACTACTATCCTCTATTACTATCATCTACCACTACTTTCTACTACTATCATCTGATACTATCCTCTACCACTATCATCTACCACTATCGTGTACTACTGTCACCTTCTACTATCACCTACTACTATCATCTACTACTATCACTAACCACTATCACATACTACTATCATCTACTACTATCATCTACTGCTATCATCTATTACTATCATCTACCACTACCTTCTACTACTATCATCTGATACTATCCTCTACCACTATCATCTACCACTATTGTCTACTACTGTCACCTTCTAATATCACCTACTACTATCATCTACTACTATCACCTACTACTCTCACCTACTACTATCCTCTATTATTATCATCTACCACTATCATCTACTACTATCATCTACTAGTATAACCTACTACTATCACCTACTACTCTCACCTACTACTATCCTCTATTACTATCATATACTATAATCACCTACTACTATCGTCTACTACTATGATCTACTACTTTCATCTACTACTATCACCTACTACTATCACCTACTTTTATCCTCTACTACTATCACCTACTACTATCACCTACTACTATCACCTACTACGATCATCTACTACTATCATCTATTACTATCATCTACCACTATCATCTACTACTATCATCTGCTACTATCCTCTACCACTATCATCTACCACTATCATCTACTACTATCATCTACTACTATTGTCTACTACTATGATATACTACTTTGATCAACTACTATCACCTACTACTATCACCTACTTTTATCATCTACTACTATCACGCACTTCTATCATCTACTACTATCACTTACAACTATCGTCTACTACTATCATCTACTGCTATCATCTATTACTATCATCTACCACTATCATCTACTACTATCATCTGCTACTATCCTCTACCACTATCATCTACCATTATCATCTACTACTATCACCTACTACTATCATCTACTACTATTATATACTACTATCACCTACTTTTATCATCTACTACTATCACCCACTTCTATCATCTACTACTATCACTTACAACTATCGTCTACTACTATCATATACTACTATCGTCTACTACTATCATCTACTACTATCATATACTACTACCGTCTACTACTATAATCAACTACTATTGTCTACTTTTATCTTCTACTACTATCACATACTACTATTGTCTACTACTATCATCTACTACTCTCACCTACTACTATCCTCTATTACTATCATCTACCACTATCATCTACTACTATCATCTACTTCTATCATCTACCACTATCAATAACTACTATCATCTACTGCTATCATATATTACTACCATCTATTAGCATCATCTACCACTATCATCTACTACTATCATATACTTCTATCACCTACAACTATCGTCTACTACTTTGATCTACTACTATCACCTACTTGTATCATCTACTACTATCACCTACTAATATCATCTACTACTATCACCAACCACTATCACATACTACTATCATCTACTACTATCATCTACTGCTATCATCTATTACTATCATCTACCACTACCTTCTACTACTATCATCTGATACTATCCTCTACCACTATCATCTACCACTATTGTCTACTACTGTCACCTTCTAATATCACCTACTACTATCATCTACTACTATCACCTACTACTCTCACCTACTACTATCCTCTATTATTATCATCTACCACTATCATCTACTACTATCATCTACTACTATCACCTACTACTATCACCTACTACTCTCACCTACTACTATCCTCTATTACTATCGTCTACCACTATCATCTACTACTATCACCTACTACTATCATCTACTACTATCATCTGCTACTATCACCTACAACTATCATCTACCACTATCATCTACTACTATCATCTACTGCTATCATCTATTACTATCATCTACCACTATCATCTTGATTTTACTTTTATCATCTACTACTATCACCTACAACTATCATCTACCACTATCATCTACTACTATCATCTACTGCTATCATCTATTACTATCATCTACCACTATCATCTTGATTTTACTTTTATCATCTACTACTATCACCTACTACTATCACCCACTACTATCACCAACCACTATCACCTACTACTGTCATATACTACAATCACCTACTACTATCATCTACCACTATCACCTACTACTATCATCTACTACTATCACCTACTTTTATCATCTACTACTATCACCTACTACTTTCATCTACTACTATCACCTACTTTTATCATCTACTACTATCACCAACCAGTATCACCTACTACTATCACCAACCACTATCACCTACTACTATCACCAACCACTATCACCACCTACTATCACCAACATCTATCACCAACTTTTATCACCTACTACTATCACCAAACACTATCACCTACTACTATCATCTACTACTATCACTCACCACTATAATTTACTGCTATCATCTACTACTATAATCTACTACTATCATCTACTACTATCCTCTACTACTATCATCTACCACTATCATCTACTACTATCATCTACTACTATCACCAACCACAATCACCGACTACTATCATCTACTACTATCACTCACCACTATCATCTACTACTATCATTTGCTACTATCATTTGCTACTATCAGATACTACTATCATCTACTACTATCATGTGCCACTATCACCTACTACTATCACCTACTACTATCATATACTACTATCACCTACTACTATCATCTACCAATATCGTCTACTACTATCACCAACCACTATCACCACCTACTATCACCAACCCCTATCACCTACTTTTATCACCTACTACTATCACCTCCTTTTATCATCTACTACTATCACCAACCACTATCACCTACTACTACCACCAACCACTATCACCTACTACTATCATCTACTACTATCACTCACCACTATCATTTCTGCTATCATCTACTACTATCCTCTACTACTATCATCTACCACTATCATCTACTACTATCATCTACTACTATCACAAACCACTATCACCGACTACTATCATCTACTACGATCACTCACCACTATCACCTACTACTATCATCTACTACTATCATTTGCTACTATCATATACTACTATCGTCTACTACTTTCACCTTCTACTATCACCTACTACTATCTCCTACTTTTATCATCTACTACTATCATATACTACTATCACCTACTACTATCATATGCCACTATCACCTACTACTATCACCAACCAATATCACCTACTACTATCATATACTACTATCACCTACTACTATCAGCTACCACTATTGTCTACTACTTTCACCTTCTACTATCATCTACTACTATCACCTACTACTATCATCTACTACTATCACCTACTTTTATCATCTACTACTATCACCAACCAGTATCACCTACTACTATCACCAACCACTATCACCTACTACTATCACCAACGACTATCACCACCTACTATCACCAACATCTATCACCAACTTTTATCACCTACTACTATCACCTACTACTATCACCAACCACTATCACCTACTACTATCATCTACTACTATCACTCACCACTATTACCTACTACTATCATCTACTACTATCACCAACCACTATCACCTACTACTATCATATACTACTATCACCTACTACTATCATCTACCACTATCGTCTACTACTTTCCCCTTCTTCTATCACCTACTACTATCATCTACTACTATCACCAACCACTATCACCTACTACTATCATATGCCACTATCACCTACTACTATCACCAACTACTATCACCTACTACTATCATATACTACTATCACCTACTACAATCATCTACCACTATCGTCTACTACTGTCACCTTCTACTATCATCTACTACTATCATCTACTACTATCACTCACCACTGTCACCTACTACTATCACCTACTACTATCACCTACTTTTATCATCTACTACTATCACCTACTACTATCATCTACTACTATCCTCTACTACTATCATCTACCACTATCATCTACTAATATCATCTACTACTATCACCAACCACTATCACCGACTACTATCATCTACTTCTATCACTCACCACTATCACCTACTACTATCATCTACTACTATCATTTGCTACTATCATATACTACTATCATTTGCTACTATCATATACTACTATCACCTACTACTATCATCTACTACTATCACCAACCACTATCACCTACTTCTATCATCTACCACTATCGTCTACTACTTTCACCTTCTACTATCACCTACTACTATCTCCTACTTTTATCATCTACTACTATCATATACTACTATCACCTACTACTATCATATGCCACTATCACCTACTACTATCACCAACCACTATCACCTACTACTATCATATACTACTACCACCTACTACTATCAGCTACCACTATCGTCTACTACTTTCACCTTCTACTATCACCTACTACTATCTCCTACTTTTATCATCTACTACTATCATATACTACTATCACCTACTACTATCATATGCCACTATCACCTACTACTATCACCAACCACTATCACCTACTACTATCATATACTACTATCACCTACTACTATCAGCTACCACTATCGTCTACTACTTTCACCTTCTACTATCATCTACTCCTATCACCTACTACTATCATCTACTACTATCACCTACTTTTATCATCTACTACTATCACCTACTACTATCACCAACCACTATCACCTACTACTATCATCTACTACTATCACTCAGCACTATAATTTACTGCTATCATCTACTACTATAATCTACTACTATAATCTACTACTATCCTCTACTACTATCATCTACCACTATCATCTACTACTATCATCTACTACTATCACCAACCACTATCACCGACTACTATCATCTACTACTATCACTCACCACTATCACCTACTACTATCATCTACTACTATCACCAACCACTATCACCAACTACTATCATATACTACTATCACCTACTACTATCATCTACCACTATCGTCTACTACTTTCACCTTCTACTATCACCTACTACTATCTCCTACTTTTATCATCTACTACTATCACATACTACTATCACCTACTACTATCATATGCCACTATCACCTACTACTATCACCTACTACTATCATATACTACTATCACCTACTACTATCAGCTACCACTATCATCTACTACTTTCACCTTCTACTATCACCTACTACTATCTCCTAATTTTATCATCTACTACTATCATATAGTACTATCACCTACTACTATCATAATCCACTATCACCTACTACTATCACCAACTACTATCACCTACTACTATCATATACTACTATCACCTACTACAATCATCTACCACTATCGTCTACTACTGTCACCTTCTACTATCACCTACTTTTATCATCTACTACTATCATCTACTACTATCATCTACTACTATCACTCACCACTGTCACCTACTACTATCACCTACTACTATCACCTACTTTTATCATCTACTACTATCACCTACTACTATCATCTACTACTATCACCAACCACTATCACCAACCACTATCACCTACTACTATCACTCACCACTATCACCTACTTTTATCATCTACTACTATCCTCTACTACTATCACCTACTACTATCACCTACTTTTATCACCTACTACTATCACCTACTTTTATCATCTACTACTATCATCTACCAATATCGTCTACAACTGTCACCTACTATCACCTACTACTATCTCCTACTTTTATCATCTACTACTATCATCTACTGCTATCACCAACCACTATCACCCACTACTATCATCTACTACTATCACTCACCACTATCACCTACTACAATCATCTACCACTATCGTCTACTACTGTCACCTTCTACTATCACCTACTTTTATCATCTACTACTATCACCTACTACTATCACTCACAACTGTTACCTACTACTATCACCTACTACTATCACCTACTTTTATCATATACTACTATCACCTTCCAGTATCACCTACTACTATCAATCACCTACTATCACCTACTACTATCTCCTACTTTTATCATCTACTACTATCACCTACTACTACCTACTTTTATCATCTACTACTATCATCTACTTCTATCACCAACCACTATCACCTACTACTATCATCTACTACTATCACTCACCACTATCATCTGCTACTATCACTTACAACTATCGTACTTTTATCACCAACCACTATCACCTACTACTATCATCTACTACTATCATCTGCTACTATCACTTTCAACTATCATACTTTTATCACCAACCACTGTCACCTACTACTAACATCTACTACTATTACCTACTACTATCACCTACTACTATAATCTACCACTATCACCTACTACTTTCACTCACCACTATCACCTACTACTATCATCTGCTACTATCACTTACAACTATCAAACTTTCATCATCTACTACTATCACCTATTTTTATCATCTACTACTATCATATACTACTATCACCTACTACTATCATCTACCACTATCGTCTACTACTGTCACCTTCTACTATCACCTATTACTATCACTTACTTTTATCATCTACTACTATCATCTACTACTATCATATACTACTATCACCTACTGTTAAACACGCCCCCTTTCTCTAATCAATTCATCATTGAGCATTACATATCTTGTTTTGTGCTCATCTGAACCCCAGTCTTTACCCCCTTCACCAGCAAACACACACATATTCCACACACACACACACATACACACACATTAATAATTCACACACACACTGTAACTCTATGGCACAGGTGATTATGTTCCACATGAGCACATGCAACAGGTGTCTGAGCCAGGTGAATGAAGATAGGATTCTGTGAATAGGAGAGAGGAGGAGAGAAACGGAGGCAGTAATGGACAGAAGAAAAGACAGGGGAAGAGAGAGGTGCGGTGTTGTGTCGATTAGTGATTTAGAGGGGCCTTCTTAAGCAAGATATAGCAATGAGAGAATCAAATACTTCCTGACATTAAAGAGAAAGAAACAAGGTGCTTCCTCCCTCATATGCAGGTGGACTGATCAGGGAGGAACAAAAGACCATGGAGACTAAACATGGAGCTAAAGAAAGTCCAAGGTTGAGAGTTTGTGTGTGTGTGTGTGCGTGTGTTTGGCGGGGGGTGAGAGGCTCAGTGGCGCTACCGTGGTGCCCAGGCTGCCGCCGGTCAGGAGGTTAAGTGCTGGAGTCACACACACGCGCACACACACACACACACACAAACACACATAAACGCATACACATTAAACACTGGAACCATTGATGGGAGTCTACAGACAAGGGGCCACCGAAGCGGGTCCCCTGAAACACATACACGCACACACACACGAACACATTTGCTCAGTCACTCACTCGCTCACTCAATTACGCACACACACACACACACACACACACACACACACACACACACACACACACACTGTCAACAGGAGCTCAAAGTGGAGCGCGGTACCCCAGAGTCTGACCACACAGGGCGGTGGGATTACCATAGCACCCTGAAATACACACACCAGGTAGCTCAGAGAGTGTACGTGTGTGTCACTCTCAGCTTGTCTCGGCCCTCAGGGGATTCACTATGTGAGAGACAGGAAAACATAAATCTTGTATGCCGATACTGAGATCCAGACATACACTTACACCAACACTACTCCATTTCTGGCTGTAGTATTGTAGTCATGTATCTAGTCTGTAGTAGAGATGGGCTGGGCTGTAGTATACAGCTGTAGTATTGTAATACTGTACCTGGTCTGTAGTAGAGATAGGCAGGGCTGTAGTATACAGCTGTAGTATTGTAATACTGTATCTGGTCTGTAGTAGAGATGGGCTGGGCTGTAGTATACAGCTGTAGTATTGTAATATTGTATCTGGTCTGTGGTAGAGACGGGCTGGGCTGTAGTATACAGCTGTAGTAATGTAATACTGTATCTGTTCTGTAGTAGAGACGGGCAGGGCTGTAGTATACAGCTGTAGTATCGTAATACTGTATCTGGTCTGTAGTAGAGATGGGTAGGGCTGTAGTATTGTAATACTGTATCTGGTCTGTAGTAGAGATGGGCTGGGCTGTAGTATACAGCTGTAGTATTGTAATACTGTATCTGTTCTGTAGTAGAGACGGCTGGGCTGTAGTATACAGCTGTAGTATTGTAATACTGTATCTGGTCTGTGGTAGAGATGGGTAGGGATGTAGTATTGCAATACTGTATCTGGTCTGTGGTAGAGATGGGCTGGACTGTAGTATACAGCTGTAGTATTGTAATACTGTATCTGGTCTGTGGTATTGGGCAATACAGCTGTAGTATTGTAATATCTGGTCTGTGGTAGAGATGGGCTGTAGTATACAGCTGTAGTACTATAGTATACAGCTGTAGTATGTAGTACTATAGTACTGTGTCTACTGTAGTATCTGTAGTATTGTAATACTGTATCTGTGGTAGACAGGCAGGGCTGTAGTATACAGCTGTAGTATTGTAATACTGTATCTGGTATGTAGTAGAGATGGGCTGGGCTCTAGTATACAGCTGTAGTATTGTAATACTGTATCTGGTCTGTAGTAGAGACGGGCTAGGTTGTAGTATACAGCTGTAATATTATAGTACTGTATCTGGGCTGTAGTAGAGATGGGCAGGGCTGTAGTATACAGCTGTAGTATTATAGTACTGTATCTGGGCTGTAGTAGAGATGGGCAGGGCTGTAGTACTGTAGTACTGTATCTGGTCTGTAGTAGAGATGGGCAGGGCTGTAGTACTATAGTACTGTATCTGGGCTGTAGTAGAGATGGGCAGGGCTGTAGTACTGTAGTACTGTATCTGGGCTGTAGTAGAGATGGGCAGAGCTGTAGTACTGTAGTACTGTATCTGGTCTGTAGTAGAGGTGGGCAGGGCTGTAGTACTGTATCTGGTCTGTAGTAGAGATGGGCTGGGCTGTAGTACTGTAGTACTGTATCTGGTCTGTAGTAGAGATGGGCAGGGCTGTAGTACTGTACTACTGTATCTGGTCTGTAGTAGAGATGGGCAGGGCTGTAGTACTGTAGTACTGTATCTGGTCTGTAGTAGAGATGGGCTGGGCTTTAGCATAAATCTGTAGTACTGTAGTCCTGTATCTGGTCTGTCGTAGAGCCAGGCAGGGCTGTGGTATACAGCTATAGTACTGCAATACTTTGACTGGGCTGTATTAGAGATGGGCTGGGCTGTAGTATAAATCTGTAGTACTGTAGACCTGTATCTGGTCTGTAGTAGAGCCGGGCCAGGTTGTAGTTTTGTAGTACTGTATCTGGTCTGTAGTAGAGATGGGCTGGGCATTAGCATACAGCTGTAGTATTATAGTACTGTATCTGGTCTGTAGTAGAGATGGGCAGGGCTGTAGTACTGTAGTACTGTATCTGGTCTGTAGTAGAGATGGGCAGGGCTGTAGTACTGTAGTACTGTATCTGGTCTGTAGTAGAGATGGGCTGGGCATTAGCATACAGCTGTAGTATTATAGTACTGTATCTGGTCTGTAGTAGAGACATGCTGGGCTGTAGTATAAATCTGTAGTACTGTAGACATGTATCTGGTGTGTAGTAGAGCTGGGCCAGGTTGTAGTTTTGTAATACTGTATCTGGTCTGTAGTAGAGACATGCTGGGCTGTAGCATACAGCTGTAGTATTGTAGTACTGTATCTTGCCGTAGTAGAGCCAGTCATGGCTGTAGTATACAGCTGTAGTATTGTAGTACTGTAGCATCTGTCTTTGTGTCTGAGGTAAACCCCTGCTACTGCAGAGCCTTTGTTTCTCAGTGATCGGCTCTAATGCTGCAGCACTAATTGTTTAACACAGAAACACGTCTTTTCTCCCTTGAATGTTTTGGTTTTTATTGTCGCCAATGCATTTATTACAAAACCTTTGTGGATTTGTACACTCCTCCTTCACCCCCCTTTCCCTCGCTCTCTCTCTCTCTTTCTTTTCCTCATAACCCCTCCTTCCCTCTCCAAAATGCTCTCTCCCAAAAAATGGAAATGTGAACATCAGCAGGAAAAGGGATGTCTGGCAAGTTGCATCATTTAGAGAAACAAACCGTGTGAACCCGCGTTCGCCAGCGCATTAGCATATACAGTATACAGAAAGAATAGCATGCGTGCTTGTCTCCACAATAAAAGAGAAACACAAAAAAGAGGTAAACGTTACTCTCCTCTACCCGTGACAGAGGTTTCTAGAAGAGATGGCGCTCTAGGTAAACATGTGATCCCGACAGATCCAAACAAAAGGGATGAGCAATGGAGCCGTGTGAATTTGATCGTGTGTCTGTGTTATGAGTGTGAGTGATGTGTGTGTATGTGTGAACAATATGTGTGCTGCTGTTACGTTCTGACCTTTATTTCCTTTGTTTTGTCTTTATTTAGTATGGTCAGGGCGTGAGTTGGGGTGGGCAGTCTATGTTTTGTATTTCTATGTTTGGTTTCTGTTTCGGCCTAGTATGGTTCTCAATCAGAGGCAGGTGTCGTTAGTTGTCTCTGATTGAGAAGCATACTTAGGTAGCCTGGGTTTCACTGTTGGTTTGTGGGTGTTTGTTTCCGTGTGAGTGTTTGTCGCCACACGGTACTGTTTCGGTTTTCGGTTTCATCACATCGTTTATTGTTTTGTATTTCAGTGTTCAGTTCGTTTTTAATAAATCGCCATGAGCACTTACCACGCTGCATCTTGGTCCGATCTTTACTCCTCTTCAGACGAAGAGGAAATCTGCCGTTACAGCTGCAGAGTTCCAAGTGAACCATAGGATCAGGAAAAGAGGAAGCCCAGGCATCAATGTTATCATGTGCATCACTATAGCAAGCTGGTATGAATAGTTCCGTGTTGATAAGCTATTTCAGAGGCTTTAATGTCCATGGAAGTTGCTCAGCTTCACAAAATGTGTTTGTTTGGGCTTGGGTGTATTGTTTTTACTTTTTCATCATACTTGACAAAAAAGTAAGCTATATGCAGAACTAAACTGAGTTAAATTGAGGACATTTCCTGGTATATACTTTAGTTGTGTGTGAGGTAGGTCTTTATAGTATGAGAGAGAGAGAGAGAGAAAGAAAGAAAGAAAGAAAGAAAGAAAGAAAGAAAGAAAGAAAGAAAGAAAGGAAGAGTGGACTCTGAGATTGGTCTCGGATTCAAAATAAAAGGGCACTTCACTGCTTCATCCTCCCCCCCACCCCACCCCACCCCTCCTCTATCTCCCTCCACACCTCACCCCACCCCACCCCTCCTCTATCTCCCTCTGCACCCCACCCCCACCCCTCCTCTATCTCCCTCCGCACCTCACCCCACCCCCATCCCTCCTCTATCTCCCTCCGCACCTCACCCCACCCCCACCCCTCCTCTATCTCCCTCCGCACCTCACCCCACCCCCACCCCTCCTCTATCTCCCTCCGCACCTCACCCCACCCCCACCCCTCCTCTATCTCCCTCCGCACCTCACCCCACCCCCAATCTCCCTCCGCACCTCACCATCTCTGCCCCCCCACCCCACCCCCACCCCTCTATCTCCCTCCGCACCTCACCTCCCCATCTCTGCCCCCCCATCCCACCCCCACCCCTCCTCTATCTCCCTCCGCACCTCACCTCCCCAGGAGGGTACAGCGGCCCTGTACGCCCCAGATAAGACCTACACAGAAGGGGTGGGGGGGGGGGGGGTCACCACAATTCAATTCACTCCCCGATAGCGCTATCAGCTTATGCTAATCACCCTGCTAAGTGTTTCAGGACGAGGGAAGCAGACGGGGCGTCATCCTAAAACACACGCCTCCTACTTAACCTGGGCTGTATCGCGATGAGCCCCACTCATTCAAACAGCCCCACTCTTTATTTAAAAGAGAAGACGCGAACGAGGGAACTAGACACAGAGAGATAGAGAAAGAGAGGCCCCCAAATTGATTAATCGTGTCACAGAGTGATGTTAAGCGCAAGTCACAGATCTGGCCTCCTTTTGACCAACTTGTCTTTTTCTAACAGTATTGTTCTGTCATAATGGGGAGGATAGGAAGGGTTTCAGAGGAGATTTGGATGTCTGGCGTGAATACTGAAGAACTGTAATGGGAATGTTAGGATCCATTGTTACCTTGGCTTTCTGCACACGACAGGTGGACGATAAAGAAGCTCCCCAGACTGGATTCTAAAGATGAAAACTACCAGGACTTGACTTCTAAATGCACTAGAGGATGAGGGAGATTGAGATAAAAGTCAAAGAATGCTAAGTGACAAATGTAGCTTGTTATACTCTATCAGGAAATATTTCAAGTGTGTATCTCACCCCCTCTCATCCTCTCTCTCCCTCTCCTCCTCTGCATTTCTCTCCAAATGTTGACCTCTTCTTCCTCCTTTTGATCGCTCCTCCTTATCCCTACTCCTCTTTCTCACCCCTTACTTCCCTTTCAGTCCCCCCCCCCCCCTCTCCTTCTATCTCTCACTCTTCCTCACACGTTTCTCAGATTCATCCCTCTGTCCCCTCATCCTCCTCTTTCTCCTCTGTGTACAACTGACCCTGGTCCCTCAGATAAGGTCACCATCTCTCCCTCTCTCATACCCATCACTGACTCTCATACTCTCCTCCCTCCATCCCTCTCTCCTCTCCTATTTAGATGGAGGGGGCTTTGGTGAACCCTGGGGAGCGGAGGTGAAGTCCTCAGATAGTAACCCCCATTGTGGCCCGACTGGAAATGCATTGTGGGTGGATTTGTCCAGTTTTATGTAAAAGCAATACTCTTTTCACCTGAACTAATACAAGCTGTGGCTTAAGCCCCTTACTGCCATGTGCTGCATTTCTACCCTAATCTCTCTGGCTTCAGCTCCGTCCCCACATACCTCAGGGCACTCACTGATAAAGCCTTAGTTCCCTTTCCTTCTCTAACACTCCTCTCACTCTCTTCCCTTTTTCTCTCCTCCTCTTTTCTCTTTTCTCTCTCCCCCTCTCTTCTCTCTCCTCTCCCTCTCGTTTCCCCCCCTCTTCTCTCTCTCTCTCTCTCTCTCTCTCTTTTTATTCTTCAGGACATCGGTGAAGCAGCCTAGCAAAAAATTCAAGTGATCAAGAGATTTAGGTGGAAGAGAGGAAAATCACTTCCCGAATCCCATCTCGAAGAGAAGATGAGAAAGAGTGAGGGAATAAGAAAAAAATAGAGAGGGGGGGGGGGGGGGGAAGAGGAGGATGAAGGGAATTCTCAATTTAGGAGTGTAAAGCAATCCCAACAGGAAGTCCCACACCGCACATACATTATAACTGCATTCTGTTGTCTGACTGAGCGAGGAGATTGAGCGACAGGACAGATAAAAGAAGGAACGTTCATGTTCAGAGTAAAAAACCCACACGAGGGAATCTGCTGTAGACAGTAAGCTGGTATGACAGTGGTGAAGTCAAGCAAAGTGAAAAAGGAGAAAAGTTAAAGTGTCCTCTATCCCCCTTTCCTCTCTCTTTCTTATTCTCTCTCTCTTTTTCTCTGATCCTCTACTTTCTACTCCTTCTTTATCATGCAGACACGAGTCCTCTGTCTTGTTCCACTTTCCTTTGAGTCCTTGTCCTGGAACAATTTATCAGGTAGGGTGAGGGTCAGCGGGGCAGTATTTAAGGGTACACACAGACTTCCTTTCCTCCCAGAGAGTCAAATATCCATCTCATTCACCCTGTCCTTGTCTCTTCCCTCCTCTTCTCCATCACCCTGTCCTTGTCTCTTCCCTCCTCTCCTCTCCATCACCCTGTCCTTGTCTCTTCCCTCCTCTCCTCTCCATCACCCTGTCCTTGTCTCTTCCTTCCTCGCCTCTCTTCACCCTGTCCTTGTCTTTTCCCTCCTCTCCTCACCCTGTCCTTGTCTCTTCCCTCCTCTTCTCCATCACCCTGTCCTTGTCTCTTCCCTCCTCTTCTCCATCACACTGTCCTTGTCTCTTCCTTCCTCGCCTCTCTTCACCCTGTCCTTGTCTCTTCCCTCCTCTCCTCTCTTCACCCTGTCCTTGACTCTTCCCTCCTCTTCACCATCACCCTGTCCTTGTCTCTTCCCTCCTCTTCTCCATCACCCTGTCCTTGTCTCTTCCCTCCTCTCCTCTCTTCACCCTGTCCTTGTCTCATCCCTCCTCTCCTCTCTTCACCCTGTCCTTGTCTCATCCCTCCTCTCCTCTCTTCACCCTGTCCTTGTCTCTTCCCTCCTCTCCTCTCTTCACCCTGTCCTTGTCTCTTCCCTCCTCTCCTCCATCACTCTGTCCTTGTCTCTTCCCTCCTCTCCTCTCTTCACCCTGTCCTTGTCTCCTCCCTCCTCTCTTCTCCACCCTGTCCTTGTCTCTTCCCTCCTCTCCTCTCTTGACAATGTCCTTGTCTCTTCCCTCCTCTCCTCTCTTCACCATGTCCTTGTCTCTTCCCTCCTCTTCTCCATCACCCTGTCCTTGTCTCATCCCTCCTCTCCTCTCTTCACCCTGTCCTTGTCTCTTCCCTCCTCTACTCCATCACCCTGTCCTTGTCTCTTCCCTCCTCTCCTCTCTTCACCCTGTCCTTGTCTCTTCCCTCCTCTTCACAATCACCCTGTCCTTGTCTCATCCCTCCTCTCCTCTCCATCACCCTGTCCTTGTCTCTTCCCTCCTCTCCTCTCTTCACCCTGTCCTTGTCTCCTCCCTCCTCTTCTCCATCACCCTGTCCTTGTCTCTTCCCTCCTCTCCTCCATCACCCTGTCCTTGTCTCTTCCCTCCTCTTCCCCCCTCTCCTCTCTTCACCCTGTCCTTGTCTCTTCCCTCCTCTTCTCCATCACCCTGTCCTTTTATCTTCCCTCCTCTCCTCTCTTCACCCTGTCCTTGTCTCTTCCCTCCTCTCCTCTCTTCACCCTGTCCTTGTCTCTTCCCTCCTCTCCTCTCTTCACCCTGTCCTTGTCTCTTCCCTCCTCTCCTCCATCACCATGTCCTTGTCTCTTCCCTCCTCTCCTCGCTTCACCCTGTCCTTGTCTCATCCCTCCTCTCCTCTCTTCACCCTGTCCTTGTCTCTTCCCTCCTCTCCACCTACACCCTGTCCTTGTCTCTTCCCTCCTCTTCTCCATCACCCTGTCCTTGTCTCATCCCTCCTCTCCTCTCTTCACCCTGTCCTTGTCTTTTCCCTCCTTTCCTCCATCACCCTGTCCTTGTCTCATCCCTACTCTTCTCTCTTCACCCTGTCCTTGTCTCTTCCCTTCTCTCCTCCATCACCCTGTCCTTGTCTCTTCCCTCCTCTCCTCTCTTCACCCTGTCCTTGTCTCATCCCTCCTCTCCTCCATCACCCTGTCCTTGTCTCATCCCTCCTCTCCTCTCTTCACCCTGTCCTTGTCTCCTCCCTCCTCTCCTCTCTTCACCCTGTCCTTGTCTCATCCCTCCTCTCCTCTCTTCACCCTGTCCTTGTCTTTTCCCTCCTTTCCTCCATCACCCTGTCCTTGTCTCATCCCTACTCTTCTCTCTTCACCCTGTCCTTGTCTCTTCCCTTCTCTCCTCCATCACCCTGTCCTTGTCTCTTCCCTCCTCTCCTCTCTTCACCCTGTCCTTGTCTCTTCCCTCCTCTCCTCTCTTCACCCTGTCCTTGTCTCATCCCTCCTCTCCTCCATCACCCTGTCCTTGTCTCATCCCTCCTCTCCTCTCTTCACCCTGTCCTTGTCTCCTCCCTCCTCTCCTCTCTTCACCCTGTCCTTGTCTCATCCCTCCTCTCCTCTCTTGACCCTGTCCTTGTCTTTTCTCTCCTCACCTCCACCACCCTCTCCTTGTCTCTTCCCTACTCTCCTCTCTTCACCCTGTCCTTGTCTCCTCCCTCCTCTCCTCTCCACCCTGTCCTTGTCTCTTCCCTCCTCTCCTCCATTACCCTGTCCTTGTCTCTTCCCTCCTCTCCTCTCTTCACCCTGTCCTTGTCTCTTCCCTCCTCTCCTCTCTTCACCCTGTCCTTGTCTCCTCCCTCCTCTCCTCTCCACCCTGTCCTTGTCTCTTCCCTCCTCTCCTCCATTACCCTGTCCTTGTCTCTTCCCTCCTCTCCTCTCTTCACCCTGTCCTTGTCTCCTCCCTCCTCTCCTCTCCACACTGTTCTTGTCTCTACCCTCCTCTCCTCTCTATCACTCTGTCCTTGTCTCTTCCCTCCTCTCCTCTCTTCACCCTGTCCTTGACTCTTCCCTCCTCTCATCTCTATCACTCTGTCCTGGTCTCTTCCCTCCTCTCCTCTCTTCACCCTGTCCTTGACTCTTCCCTCCTCTTCTCCATCACCCTGTCCTTGTCTCTTCCCTCCTCTCCTCTCTTCACCCTGTCCTTGTCTCTTCCCTCCTCTTCCCCCCTCTCCTCTCTTCACCCTGTCCTTGTCTCTTCCCTCCTCTCCTCTCTTCACCCTGTCCTTGTCTCTTCCCTCCTCTCCTCTCTTCACCCTGTCCTTGTCTCTTCCCTCCTCTCCTCTCTTCACCCTGTCCTTGACTCTTCCCTCCTCTCCTCTCTATCACTCTGTCCTTGTCTCTTCCCTCCTCTCCTCTCTTCACCCTGTCCTTGACTCTTCCCTCCTCTTCTCCATCACCCTGTCCTTGTCTCTTCCCTCCTCTTCTCCATCATCCTGTCCTTGTCTCTTCCCCCCTCTCCTTCATCACCCTGTCCTTGTCTCTTCCCTCCTCTTCCCCCCTCTCCTCTCTTCACCCTGTCCTTGTCTCTTCCCTCCTTTCCTCTCTATCACCCTGTCCTTGTCTCTTCCCTCCTCTCCTCTCTTCACCCTGTCCTTGTCTCTTCCCTCCTCTCCTCTCTTCACCCTGTCCTTGTCTCTTCCCTCCTCTCCTCTCTTCACCCTCTCCTTGTCGCTTCCCTCCTCTCCTCTCTATCACCCTGTCCTTGTCTCTTCCCTCCTCTCCACCTACACCCTGTCCTTGTCTCATCCCTCCTCTCCTCTCTTCACCCTGTCCTTTTCCTTTCCCTCCTCTCCTCCATCACCCTGTCCTTGTCTCTTCCCTCCACTCCTCCATCACCCTGTCCTTGTCTCCTCCCTCCTCTCCTCTACCCTGTCCTTGTCTCTTCCCTCCTCTCCTCCATCACCCTGTCCTTGTCTCTTCCCTCCTCTCCTCTCTTCACCCTGTCCTTGACTCTTCCCTCCTCTTATCCATCACCCTGTCCTTGTCTCTTCCCTCCTCTTCTCCATCATCCTGTCCTTGTCTCTTCCCCCCTCTCCTTCATCACCCTGTCCTTGTCTCTTCCCTCCTCTCCTCTCTTCACCCTGTCCTTGTCTCTTCCCTCCTCTTCCCCCCTCTCCTCTCTTCACCCTGTCCTTGTCTCTTCCCTCCTTTCCTCTCTATCACCCTGTCCTTGTCTCTTCCCTCCTCTCCTCTCTTCACCCTGTCCTTGTCTCTTCCCTCCTCTCCTCTCTTCACCCTGTCCTTGTCTCTTCCCTCCTCTCCTCTCTTCACCCTCTCCTTGTCGCTTCCCTCCTCTCTATCACCCTGTCCTTGTCTCTTCCCTCCTCTCCACCTACACCCTGTCCTTGTCTCATCCCTCCTCTCCTCTCTTCACCCTGTCCTTTTCCTTTCCCTCCTCTCCTCCATCACCCTGTCCTTGTCTCTTCCCTCCTCTCCTCCATCACCCTGTCCTTGTCTCCTCCCTCCTCTCCTCTCCACCCTGTCCTTGTCTCTTCCCTCCTCTCCTCTCTTCACCCTGTCCTTGTCTCTTCCCTCCTCTCCTCTCTTCACCCTGTCCTTGACTCTTCCCTCCTCTCCTCTCTATCACTCTGTCCTTGTCTCTTCCCTCCTCTCCTCTCTTCACCCTGTCCTTGACTCTTCCCTCCTCTTCTCCATCACCCTGTCCTTGTCTCTTCCCCCCTCTCCTTCATCACCCTGTCCTTGTCTCTTCCCTCCTCTTCCCCCCTCACCTCTCTTCACCCAATCCTTGTCTCTTCCCTCCTCTCCTCTCTTCACCCTGTCCTTGTCTCATCCCTCCTCTCCTCCATCACCCTGTCCTTGTCTCATCCCTCCTCTCCTCTCTTCACCCTGTCCTTGTCTCCTCCCTCCTCTCCTCTCTTCACCCTGTCCTTGTCTCATCCCTCCTCTCCTCTCTTGACCCTGTCCTTGTCTTTTCCCTCCTCACCTCCACCACCCTCTCCTTGTCTCTTCCCTCCTCTCCTCTCTTCACCCTGTCCTTGTCTCCTCCCTCCTCTACTCTCCACCCTGTCCTTGTCTCTTCCCTCCTCTCCTCTCTTCACCCTGTCCTTGTCTCCTCCCTCCTCTCCTCTCCACCCTGTCCTTGTCTCTTCCCTCCTCTCCTCCATTACCCTGTCCTTGTCTCTTCCCTCCTCTCCTCTCTTCACCCTGTCCTTGTCTCCTCCCTCCTCTCCTCTCCACACTGTTCTTGTCTCTACCCTCCTCTCCTCTCTTCACCCTGTCCTTGTCTCTTCCCTCCTCTTCTCCATCACCCTGTCCTTGTCTCTTCCCTCCACTCCACCTACACCCTGTCCTTGTCTCTTCCCTCCGCTTCTCCATCACCCTGTCCTTGTCTCTTCCCTCCTCTTCACCATCACCCTGTCCTTGTCTCTTCCCCCCTCTCCTTCATCACCCTGTCCTTGTCTCTTCCCTCCTCTCCTCTCTATCACTCTGTCCTTGTCTCTTCCCTCCTCTCCTCTCTTCACCCTGTCCTTGACTCTTCCCTCCTCTCATCTCTATCACTCTGTCCTTGTCTCTTCCCTCCTCTCCTCTCTTCACCCTGTCCTTGACTCTTCCCTCCTCTTCTCCATCACCCTGTCCTTGTCTCTTCCCTCCTCTCCTCTCTTCACCCTGTCCTTGTCTCTTCCCCCTCTCCTCCATCACCCTGTCCTTGTCTCTTCTCTCCTCTTCCCCCCTCTCCTCTCTTCACCCTGTCCTTGTCTCTTCCCTCCTCTCCTCTCTTCACCCTGTCCTTGTCTCCTCCCTCCTCTCCTCTCCACACTGTTCTTGTCTCTACCCTCCTCTCCTCTCTATCACTCTGTCCTTGTCTCTTCCCTCCTCTCCTCTCTTCACCCTGTCCTTGACTCTTCCCTCCTCTCATCTCTATCACTCTGTCCTGGTCTCTTCCCTCCTCTCCTCTCTTCACCCTGTCCTTGACTCTTCCCTCCTCTTCTCCATCACCCTGTCCTTGTCTCTTCCCTCCTCTCCTCTCTTCACCCTGTCCTTGTCTCTTCCCTCCTCTTCCCCCCTCTCCTCTCTTCACCCTGTCCTTGTCTCTTCCCTCCTCTCCTCTCTTCACCCTGTCCTTGTCTCTTCCCTCCTCTCCTCTCTTCACCCTGTCCTTGTCTCTTCCCTCCTCTCCTCTCTTCACCCTGTCCTTGACTCTTCCCTCCTCTCCTCTCTATCACTCTGTCCTTGTCTCTTCCCTCCTCTCCTCTCTTCACCCTGTCCTTGACTCTTCCCTCCTCTTCTCCATCACCCTGTCCTTGTCTCTTCCCTCCTCTTCTCCATCATCCTGTCCTTGTCTCTTCCCCCCTCTCCTTCATCACCCTGTCCTTGTCTCTTCCCTCCTCTTCCCCCCTCTCCTCTCTTCACCCTGTCCTTGTCTCTTCCCTCCTTTCCTCTCTATCACCCTGTCCTTGTCTCTTCCCTCCTCTCCTCTCTTCACCCTGTCCTTGTCTCTTCCCTCCTCTCCTCTCTTCACCCTGTCCTTGTCTCTTCCCTCCTCTCCTCTCTTCACCCTCTCTTTGTCGCTTCCCTCCTCTCCTCTCTATCACCCTGTCCTTGTCTCTTCCCTCCTCTCCACCTACACCCTGTCCTTGTCTCATCCCTCCTCTCCTCTCTTCACCCTGTCCTTTTCCTTTCCCTCCTCTCCTCCATCACCCTGTCCTTGTCTCTTCCCTCCACTCCTCCATCACCCTGTCCTTGTCTCCTCCCTCCTCTCCTCTCCACCCTGTCCTTGTCTCTTCCCTCCTCTCCTCCATCACCCTGTCCTTGTCTCTTCCCTCCTCTCCTCTCTTCACCCTGTCCTTGACTCTTCCCTCCTCTTATCCATCACCCTGTCCTTGTCTCTTCCCTCCTCTTCTCCATCATCCTGTCCTTGTCTCTTCCCCCCTCTCCTTCATCACCCTGTCCTTGTCTCTTCCCTCCTCTCCTCTCTTCACCCTGTCCTTGTCTCTTCCCTCCTCTTCCCCCCTCTCCTCTCTTCACCCTGTCCTTGTCTCTTCCCTCCTTTCCTCTCTATCACCCTGTCCTTGTCTCTTCCCTCCTCTCCTCTCTTCACCCTGTCCTTGTCTCTTCCCTCCTCTCCTCTCTTCACCCTGTCCTTGTCTCTTCCCTCCTCTCCTCTCTTCACCCTCTCCTTGTCGCTTCCCTCCTCTCTATCACCCTGTCCTTGTCTCTTCCCTCCTCTCCACCTACACCCTGTCCTTGTCTCATCCCTCCTCTCCTCTCTTCACCCTGTCCTTTTCCTTTCCCTCCTCTCCTCCATCACCCTGTCCTTGTCTCTTCCCTCCTCTCCTCCATCACCCTGTCCTTGTCTCCTCCCTCCTCTCCTCTCCACCCTGTCCTTGTCTCTTCCCTCCTCTCCTCTCTTCACCCTGTCCTTGTCTCTTCCCTCCTCTCCTCTCTTCACCCTGTCCTTGACTCTTCCCTCCTCTCCTCTCTATCACTCTGTCCTTGTCTCTTCCCTCCTCTCCTCTCTTCACCCTGTCCTTGACTCTTCCCTCCTCTTCTCCATCACCCTGTCCTTGTCTCTTCCCCCCTCTCCTTCATCACCCTGTCCTTGTCTCTTCCCTCCTCTTCCCCCCTCACCTCTCTTCACCCAATCCTTGTCTCTTCCCTCCTCTCCTCTCTTCACCCTGTCCTTGTCTCATCCCTCCTCTCCTCCATCACCCTGTCCTTGTCTCATCCCTCCTCTCCTCTCTCCACCCTGTCCTTGTCTCCTCCCTCCTCTCCTCTCTTCACCCTGTCCTTGTCTCATCCCTCCTCTCCTCTCTTGACCCTGTCCTTGTCTTTTCCCTCCTCACCTCCACCACCCTCTCCTTGTCTCTTCCCTCCTCTCCTCTCTTCACCCTGTCCTTGTCTCCTCCCTCCTCTCCTCTCCACCCTGTCCTTGTCTCTTCCCTCCTCTCCTCTCTTCACCCTGTCCTTGTCTCCTCCCTCCTCTCCTCTCCACCCTGTCCTTGTCTCTTCCCTCCTCTCCTCCATTACCCTGTCCTTGTCTCTTCCCTCCTCTCCTCTCTTCACCCTGTCCTTGTCTCCTCCCTCCTCTCCTCTCCACACTGTTCTTGTCTCTACCCTCCTCTCCTCTCTTCACCCTGTCCTTGTCTCTTCCCTCCTCTTCTCCATCACCCTGTCCTTGTCTCTTCCCTCCACTCCACCTACACCCTGTCCTTGTCTCTTCCCTCCGCTTCTCCATCACCCTGTCCTTGTCTCTTCCCTCCTCTTCACCATCACCCTGTCCTTGTCTCTTCCCCCCTCTCCTTCATCACCCTGTCCTTGTCTCTTCCCTCCTCTCCTCTCTATCACTCTGTCCTTGTCTCTTCCCTCCTCTCCTCTCTTCACCCTGTCCTTGACTCTTCCCTCCTCTCATCTCTATCACTCTGTCCTTGTCTCTTCCTTCCTCTCCTCTCTTCACCCTGTCCTTGACTCTTCCCTCCTCTTCTCCATCACCCTGTCCTTGTCTCTTCCCTCCTCTCCTCTCTTCACCCTGTCCTTGTCTCTTCCCCCTCTCCTCCATCACCCTGTCCTTGTCTCTTCTCTCCTCTTCCCCCCTCTCCTCTCTTCACCCTGTCCTTGTCTCTTCCCTCCTCTCCTCTCTTCACCCTGTCCTTGTCTCTTCCCTCCTCTCCTCTCTTCACCCTGTCCTTGTCTCTTCCCTCCTCTCCTCTCCTCACCCTGTCCTTGACTCTTCCCTCCTCTCCTCTCTATCACTCTGTCCTTGTCTCTTCCCTCCTCTCCTCTTTTCACCCTGTCCTTGACTCTTCCCTCCTCTTCTCCATCACCCTGTCCTTGTCTCTTCCCTCCTCTTCTCCATCATCCTGTCCTTGTCTCTTCCCCCCTCTCCTTCATCACCCTGTCCTTGTCTCTTCCCTCCTCTTCCCTCCTCTCCTCTCTTCACCCTGTCCTTGTCTCTTCCCTCCTTTCCTCTCTATCACCCTGTCCTTGTCGCTTCCCTCCTCTCCTCTCTTCACCCTGTCCTTGTCTCTTCCCTCCTCTCCTCTCTACACCCTCTCCTTGTCGCATCCCTCCGCTCCCCTCAAACACCCTGACCGTGTCTCTTCCCTCCTCTCCACCTACACCCTGTCCTTGTCTCATCCCTCCTCTCCTCTCTTCACCCTGTCCTTTTCCTTTCCCTCCTCTCCTCCATCACCCTGTCCTTGTCTCTTCCCTCCTCTCCTCTCTTCACCCTGTCCTTGTCTCCTCCCTCCTCTCCTCTCCACCCTGTCCTTGTCTCTTCCCTCCTCTCCTCCATCACCCTGTCCTTGTCTCTTCCCTCCTCTCCTCACTTCACCCTCTCCTTGTATCCTCCCTCCTCTCCTCTCCACACTGTCCTTGTCTCTTCCCTCCTCTCCTCTCTTCACCCTGTCCTTGTCACCTCCCTCCTCTTCTCTCTTCACCCTGTCCTTGTCTCTTCCCTCCTTTCCTCTCTATCACCCTGTCCTTGTCTCTTCCCTCCTCTCCTCTCTTCACCCTGTCCTTGTCTCTTCCCTCCTCTCCTCTCTTCACCCTGTCCTTGTCTCTTCCCTCCTCTCCTCTCTTCACCCTCTCCTTGTCGCTTCCCTCCTCTCCTCTCTATCACCCTGTCCTTGTCTCTTCCCTCCTCTCCACCTACACCCTGTCCTTGTCTCATCCCTCCTCTCCTCTCTTCACCCTGTCCTTTTCCTTTCCCTCCTCTCCTCCATCACCCTGTCCTTGTCTCTTCCCTCCTCTCCTCTCTTCACCCTGTCCTTGTCTCCTCCCTCCTCTCCTCTCCATCCTGTCCTTGTCTCTTCCCTCCTCTCCTCCATCACCCTGTCCTTGTCTCTTCCCTCCTCTCCTCTCTTCACCCTCTCCTTGTATCCTCCCTCCTCTCCTCTCCACACTGTCCTTGTCTCTTCCCTCCTCTCCTCTCTTCACCCTGTCCTTGTCACCTCCCTCCTCTTCTCTCTTCACCCTGTCCTTGTCTCTTCCCTCTTCTCCTCTCTTCACCCTGTCCTTGTCTCTTCCCTCCTCTTCTCCATCACCCTGTCATTGTCTCTACCCTCCTCTTCTCCATCACCCTCTCCTTGTCTCTTCCCTCCTCTCCTCTCTTCACCCTGTCCTTGTCTCTTCCCTCCTCTCCTTTTTTCACCCTGTCCTTGTCTATTCCCTCCTCTTCTCCATCACCCTGTCCTTGTCTCTTCCCTCCTCTTCTCCATCACCCTGTCCTTGTCTCGTCCCTCCTCTCCTCTCTTCACCCTGTCCTTGTCACATCCCTCCTCTCTTCTCTTCACCCTGTTCTTGTCTTTTCCATCCTCTCCTCCATCACCCTGTCCTTCTCTAATCCCACCACTCCACCTACACCCTGTCCTTGTCTCTTCCCTCCGCTTCTCCATCACCCTGTCCTTGTCTCTTCCCCCCTCTTCACCATCACCCTGTCCTTGTCTCTTCCCCCCTCTCCTTCATCACCCTGTCCTTGTCTCTTCCCTCCTCTCCTCTCTATCACTCTGTCCTTGTCTCTTCCCTCCTCTCCTCTCTTCACCCTGTCCTTGACTCTTCCCTCCTCTCATCTCTATCACTCTGTCCTTGTCTCTTCCCTCCCCTCCTCTCTTCACCCTGTCCTTGACTCTTCCCTCCTCTTCTCCATCACCCTGTCCTTGTCTCTTCCCTCCTCGCCTCTCTTCACCCTGTCCTTGTCTCTTCCCCCTCTCCTCCATCACCCTGTCCTTGTCTCTTCCCTCCTCTTCCCCCCTCTCCTCTCTTCACCCTGTCCTTGTCTCTTCCCTCCTCTCCTCTCTTCACCCTGTCCTTGTCTCTTCCCTCCTCTCCTCTCTTCACCCTGTCCTTGTCTCTTCCCTCCTCTCCTCTCTTCACCCTGTCCTTGTCTCTTCCCCCTCTCCTCCATCACCCTGTCCTTGTCTCTTCTCTCCTCTTCCCCCCTCTCCTCTCTTCACCCTGTCCTTGTCTCTTCCCTCCTCTCCTCTCTTCACCCTGTCCTTGTCTCTTCCCTCCTCTCCTCTCTTCACCCTGTCCTTGTCTCTTCCCTCCTCTCCTCTCCTCACCCTGTCCTTGACTCTTCCCTCCTCTCCTCTCTATCACTCTGTCCTTGTCTCTTCCCTCCTCTCCTCTTTTCACCCTGTCCTTGACTCTTCCCTCCTCTTCTCCATCACCCTGTCCTTGTCTCTTCCCTCCTCTTCTCCATCATCCTGTCCTTGTCTCTTCCCCCCTCTCCTTCATCACCCTGTCCTTGTCTCTTCCCTCCTCTTCCCTCCTCTCCTCTCTTCACCCTGTCCTTGTCTCTTCCCTCCTTTCCTCTCTATCACCCTGTCCTTGTCTCTTCCCTCCTCTCCTCTCTTCACCCTGTCCTTGTCTCTTCCCTCCTCTCCTCTCTTCACCCTCTCCTTGTCGCTTCCCTCCTCTCCTCTCTATCACCCTGTCCTTGTCTCTTCCCTCCTCTCCACCTACACCCTGTCCTTGTCTCATCCCTCCTCTCCTCTCTTCACCCTGTCCTTTTCCTTTCCCTCCTCTCCTCCATCACCCTGTCCTTGTCTCTTCCCTCCTCTCCTCTCTTCACCCTGTCCTTGTCTCCTCCCTCCTCTCCTCTCCACCCTGTCCTTGTCTCTTCCCTCCTCTCCTCCATCACCCTGTCCTTGTCTCTTCCCTCCTCTCCTCACTTCACCCTCTCCTTGTATCCTCCCTCCTCTCCTCTCCACACTGTCCTTGTCTCTTCCCTCCTCTCCTCTCTTCACCCTGTCCTTGTCACCTCCCTCCTCTTCTCTCTTCACCCTGTCCTTGTCTCTTCCCTCCTTTCCTCTCTATCACCCTGTCCTTGTCTCTTCCATCCTCTCCTCTCTTCACCCTGTCCTTGTCTCTTCCCTCCTCTCCTCTCTTCACCCTGTCCTTGTCTCTTCCCTCCTCTCCTCTCTTCACCCTCTCCTTGTCGCTTCCCTCCTCTCCTCTCTATCACCCTGTCCTTGTCTCTTCCCTCCTCTCCACCTACACCCTGTCCTTGTCTCATCCCTCCTCTCCTCTCTTCACCCTGTCCTTTTCCTTTCCCTCCTCTCCTCCATCACCCTGTCCTTGTCTCTTCCCTCCTCTCCTCTCTTCACCCTGTCCTTGTCTCCTCCCTCCTCTCCTCTCCATCCTGTCCTTGTCTCTTCCCTCCTCTCCTCCATCACCCTGTCCTTGTCTCTTCCCTCCTCTCCTCTCTTCACCCTCTCCTTGTATCCTCCCTCCTCTCCTCTCCACACTGTCCTTGTCTCTTCCCTCCTCTCCTCTCTTCACCCTGTCCTTGTCACCTCCCTCCTCTTCTCTCTTCACCCTGTCCTTGTCTCTTCCCTCTTCTCCTTTCTTCACCCTGTCCTTGTCTCTTCCCTCCTCTTCTCCATCACCCTGTCATTGTCTCTACCCTCCTCTTCTCCATCACCCTCTCCTTGTCTCTTCCCTCCTCTCCTCTCTTCACCCTGTCCTTGTCTCTTCCCTCCTCTCCTCTTTTCACCCTGTCCTTGTCTATTCCCTCCTCTTCTCCATCACCCTGTCCTTGTCTCTTCCCTCCTCTTCTCCATCACCCTGTCCTTGTCTCGTCCCTCCTCTCCTCTCTTCACCCTGTCCTTGTCACATCCCTCCTCTCTTCTCTTCACCCTGTTCTTGTCTTTTCCATCCTCTCCTCCATCACCCTGTCCTTCTCTAATCCCACCACTCCACCTACACCCTGTCCTTGTCTCTTCCCTCCGCTTCTCCATCACCCTGTCCTTGTCTCTTCCCCCCTCTTCACCATCACCCTGTCCTTGTCTCTTCCCCCTCTCCTTCATCACCCTGTCCTTGTCTCTTCCCTCCTCTCCTCTCTATCACTCTGTCCTTGTCTCTTCCCTCCTCTCCTCTCTTCACCCTGTCCTTGACTCTTCCCTCCTCTCATCTCTATCACTCTGTCCTTGTCTCTTCCCTCCCCTCCTCTCTTCACCCTGTCCTTGACTCTTCCCTCCTCTTCTCCATCACCCTGTCCTTGTCTCTTCCCTCCTCGCCTCTCTTCACCCTGTCCTTGTCTCTTCCCCCTCTCCTCCATCACCCTGTCCTTGTCTCTTCCCTCCTCTTCCCCCCTCTCCTCTCTTCACCCTGTCCTTGTCTCTTCCCTCCTCTCCTCTCTTCACCCTGTCCTTGTCTCTTCCCTCCTCTCCTCTCTTCACCCTGTCCTTGTCTCTTCCCTCCTCTCCTCTCTTCACCCTGTCCTTGACTCTTCCCTCCTCTCCTCTCTATCACTCTGTCCTTGTCTCTTCCCTCCTCTCCTCTCTTCACCCTGTCCTTGACTCTTCCCTCCTCTTCTCCATCACCCTGTCCTTGTCTCTTCCCTCCTCTTCTCCATCACCCTGTCCTTGTCTCTTCCCCCCTCTCCTTCATCACCCTGTCCTTGTCTCTTCCCTCCTCTTCCCCCCTCTCCTCTCTTCACCCTGTCCTTGTCTCTTCCCTCCTTTCCTCTCTATCACCCTGTCCTTGTCTCTTCCCTCCTCTCCTCTCTTCACCCTGTCCTTGTCTCTTCCCTCCCCTCCTCTCTTCACCCTGTCCTTGACTCTTCCCTCCTCTTCTCCATCACCCTGTCCTTGTCTCTTCCCTCCTCTCCTCTCTTCACCCTGTCCTTGTCTCTTCCCCCTCTCCTCCATCACCCTGTCCTTGTCTCTTCCCCCTCCCCCCCTCTCTTCACCCTGTCCTTGTCTCTTCCCTCCTCTCCTCTCTTCACCCTGTCCTTGTCTCTTCCCTCCTCTCCTCTCTTCACCCTGTCCTTGTCTCTTCCCTCCTCTCTTCTCTTCACCCTGTTCTTGTCTTTTCCATCCTCTCCTCCATCACCCTGTCCTTCTCTAATCCCTCCACTCCACCTACACCCTGTCCTTGTCTCTTCCCTCCGCTTCTCCATCACCCTGTCCTTGTCTCTTCCCCCCTCTTCACCATCACCCTGTCCTTGTCTCTTCCCCCCTCTCCTTCATCACCCTGTCCTTGTCTCTTCCCTCCTCTCCTCTCTATCACTCTGTCCTTGTCTCTTCCCTCCTCTCCTCTCTTCACCCTGTCCTTGACTCTTCCCTCCTCTCATCTCTATCACTCTGTCCTTGTCTCTTCCCTCCCCTCCTCTCTTCACCCTGTCCTTGACTCTTCCCTCCTCTTCTCCATCACCCTGTCCTTGTCTCTTCCCTCCTCTCCTCTCTTCACCCTGTCCTCACCCTGTCTCTCTTCCCCCTCTCCTCCATCACCCTGTCCTTGTCTCTTCCCTCCTCTTCCCCCTCTCCTCTCTTCACCCTGTCCTTGTCTCTTCCCTCCTCTCCTCTCTTCACCCTGTCCTTGTCTCTTCCCTCCTCTCCTCTCTTCACCCTGTCCTTGACTCTTCCCTCCTCTCCTCTCTATCACTCTGTCCTTGTCTCTTCCCTCCTCTCCTCTCTTCACCCTGTCCTTGACTCTTCCCTCCTCTTCTCCATCACCCTGTCCTTGTCTCTTCCCTCCTCTTCTCCATCACCCTGTCCTTGTCTCTTCCCCCCTCTCCTTCATCACCCTGTCCTTGTCTCTTCCCTCCTCTTCCCCCCTCTCCTCTCTTCACCCTGTCCTTGTCTCTTCCCTCCTTTCCTCTCTATCACCCTGTCCTTGTCTCTTCCCTCCTCTCCTCTCTTCACCCTGTCCTTGTCTCTTCCCTCCTCTCCTCTCTTCACCCTGTCCTTGTCTCTTCCCTCCTCTCCTCTCTTCACCCTCTCCTTGTCGCTTCCCTCCTCTCCTCTCTATCACCCTGTCCTTGTCTCTTCCCTCCTCTCCACCTACACCCTGTCCTTGTCTCATCCCTCTTCTCCTCTCTTCACCCTGTCATTTTCCTTGTCGCTTCCCTCCTCTCCTCCATCACCCTGTCCTTGTCTCTTCCCTCCTCTCCTCTCTTCACCCTGTCCTTCTCCTCCTCCTCCTCCTCTCCTCTCCACCCTGTCCTTGTCTCCTCCCTCCTCTCCTCTCTGTCCTTGTCCTTCCTCTCCTCCATCACCCTGTCCTTGTCTCTTCCCTCCTCTCCTCTCTTCAACCTCTCCTTGTATCCTCCCTCCTCTCCTCTCCACACTGTCCTTGTCTCTTCCCTCCTCTCCTCTCTTCACCCTGTCCTTGTCACCTCCCTCCTCTTCTCTCTTCACCCTGTCCTTGTCTCTTCCCTCTTCTCCTCTCTTCACCCTGTCCTTGTCTCTTCCCTCCTCTTCTCCATCACCCTGTCATTGTCTCTACCCTCCTCTTCTCCATCACCCTGTCCTTGTCTCTTCCCTCCTCTCCTCTCTTCACCCTGTCCTTGTCTCTTCCCTCCTCTCCTCTCTTCACCCTGTCCTTGTCTCTTCCCTCCTCTTCTCCATCACTCTGTCCTTGTCTCTTCCCTCCTCTCCTCTCTTCACCCTGTCCTTGACTCTTCCCTCCTCTCATCTCTATCACCCTGTCCTTGTCTCTTCCCTCCTCTCCTCTCTTCACCCTGTCCTTGACTCTTCCCTCCTCTTCTCCATCACCCTGTCCTTGTCTCTTCCCTCCTCTCCTCTCTTCACCCTGTCCTTGTCTCTTCCCCCTCTCCTCCATCACCCTGTCCTTGTCTCTTCCCTCCTCTTCCCCCCTCTCCTCTCTTCACCCTGTCCTTGTCTCTTCCCTGCTCTCCTCTCTTCACCCTGTCCTTGTCTCTTCCCTCCTCTCCTCTCTTCACCCTGTCCTTGTCTCTTCCCTCCTCTCCTCTCTTCACCCTGTCCTTGTCTCTTCCCTCCTCTCCTCTCTTCACCCTGTCCTTGACTCTTCCCTCCTCTCCTCTCTATCACTCTGTCCTTGTCTCTTCCCTCCTCTCCTCTTTTCACCCTGTCCTTGACTCTTCCCTCCTCTTCTCCATCACCCTGTCCTTGTCTCTTCCCTCCTCTTCTCCATCATCCTGTCCTTGTCTCTTCCCCCCTCTCCTTCAACACCCTGTCCTTGTCTCTTCCCTCCTCTTCCCCCCTCTCCTCTCTTCACCCTGTCCTTGTCTCTTCCCTCCTTTCCTCTCTATCACCCTGTCCTTGTCTCTTCCCTCCTCTCCTCTCTTCACCCTGTCCTTGTCTCTTCCCTCCTCTCCTCTCTTCACCCTCTCCTTGTCGCTTCCCTCCTCTCCTCTCTATCACCCTGTCCTTGTCTCTTCCCTCCTCTCCACCTACACCCTGTCCTTGTCTCATCCCTCCTCTCCTCTCTTCACCCTGTCCTTTTCCTTTCCCTCCTCTCCTCCATCACCCTGTCCTTGTCTCTTCCCTCCTCTCCTCTCTTCACCCTGTCCTTGTCTCCTCCCTCCTCTCCTCTCCACCCTGTCCTTGTCTCTTCCCTCCTCTCCTCCATCACCCTGTCCTTGTCTCTTCCCTCCTCTCCTCTCTTCACCCTCTCCTTGTATCCTCCCTCCTCTCCTCTCCACACTGTCCTTGTCTCTTCCCTCCTCTCCTCTCTTCACCCTGTCCTTGTCACCTCCCTCCTCTTCTCTCTTCACCCTGTCCTTGTCTCTTCCCTCCTTTCCTCTCTATCACCCTGTCCTTGTCTCTTCCCTCCTCTCCTCTCTTCACCCTGTCCTTGTCTCTTCCCTCCTCTCCTCTCTTCACCCTGTCCTTGTCTCTTCCCTCCTCTCCTCTCTTCACCCTCTCCTTGTCGCTTCCCTCCTCTCCTCTCTATCACCCTGTCCTTGTCTCTTCCCTCCTCTCCACCTACACCCTGTCCTTGTCTCATCCCTCCTCTCCTCTCTTCACCCTGTCCTTTTCCTTTCCCTCCTCTCCTCCATCACCCTGTCCTTGTCTCTTCCCTCCTCTCCTCTCTTCACCCTATCCTTGTCTCCTCCCTCCTCTCCTCTCCACCCTGTCCTTGTCTCTTCCCTCCTCTCCTCCATCACCCTGTCCTTGTCTCTTCCCTCCTCTCCTCTCTTCACCCTCTCCTTGTATCCTCCCTCCTCTCCTCTCCACACTGTCCTTGTCTCTTCCCTCCTCTCCTCTCTTCACCCTGTCCTTGTCACCTCCCTCCTCTTCTCTCTTCACCCTGTCCTTGTCTCTTCCCTCTTCTCCTCTCTTCACCCTGTCCTTGTCTCTTCCCTCCTCTTCTCCATCACCCTGTCATTGTCTCTACCCTCCTCTTCTCCATCACCCTCTCCTTGTCTCTTCCCTCCTCTCCTCTCTTCACCCTGTCCTTGTCTCTTCCCTCCTCTCCTCTTTTCACCCTGTCCTTGTCTATTCCCTCCTCTTCTCCATCACCCTGTCCTTGTCTCTTCCCTCCTCTTCTCCATCACCCTGTCCTTGTCTCGTCCCTCCTCTCATCTCTTCACCCTGTCCTTGTCACATCCCTCCTCTCTTCTCTTCACCCTGTTCTTGTCTTTTCCCTCCTCTCCTCCATCACCCTGTCCTTCTCTAATCCCTCCACTCCACCTACACCCTGTCCTTGTCTCTTCCCTCCGCTTCTCCATCACCCTGTCCTTGTCTCTTCCCCCCTCTTCACCATCACCCTGTCCTTGTCTCTTCCCCCCTCTCCTTCATCACCCTGTCCTTGTCTCTTCCCTCCTCTCCTCTCAATCACTCTGTCCTTGTCTCTTCCCTCCTCTCCTCTCTTCACCCTGTCCTTGACTCTTCCCTCCTCTCATCTCTATCACTCTGTCCTTGTCTCTTCCCTCCCCTCCTCTCTTCACCCTGTCCTTGACTCTTCCCTCCTCTTCTCCATCACCCTGTCCTTGTCTCTTCCCTCCTCTCCTCTCTTCACCCTGTCCTTGTCTCTTCCCCCTCTCCTCCATCACCCTGTCCTTGTCTCTTCCCTCCTCTTCCCCCCTCTCCTCTCTTCACCCTGTCCTTGTCTCTTCCCTCCTCTCCTCTCTTCACCCTGTCCTTGTCTCTTCCCTCCTCTCCTCTCTTCACCCTGTCCTTGTCTCTTCCCTCCTCTCCTCTCTTCACCCTGTCCTTGACTCTTCCCTCCTCTCCTCTCTTCACCCTGTCCTTGTCTCTTCCCTCCTATCCTCTCTTCACCCTCTCCTTGTCGCTTCCCTCCTCTCCTCTCTATCACCCTGTCCTTGTCTCTTCCCTCCTCTCCACCTACACCCTGTCCTTGTCTCATCCCTCTTCTCCTCTCTTCACCCTGTCATTTTCCTTTCCCTCCTCTCCTCCATCACCCTGTCCTTGTCTCTTCCCTCCTCTCCTCTCTTCACCCTGTCCTTGTCTCCTCCCTCCTCTCCTCTCCACCCTGTCCTTGTCTCTTCCCTCCTCTCCTCCATCACCCTGTCCTTGTCTCTTCCCTCCTCTCCTCTCTTCAACCTCTCCTTGTATCCTCCCTCCTCTCCTCTCCACACTGTCCTTGTCTCTTCCCTCCTCTCCTCTCTTCACCCTGTCCTTGTCACCTCCCTCCTCTTCTCTCTTCACCCAGTCCCTGTCTCTTCCCTCTTCTCCTCTCTTCACCCTGTCATTGTCTCTACCCTCCGCTTCTCCATCACCCTGTCCTTGTCTCTTCCCTCTTATCCTCTCTTCACCCTGTCCTTGTCTCTTCCCTCCTCTCCTCTCTTCACCCTGTCCTTGTCTCATCCCTCCTCTCTTCTCTTCACCCTGTCCTTGTCTCTTCCCCCTCTCCTCCATCACCCTGTCCTTGTCTCTTCCCTCCTCTTCCCCCCTCTCCTCTCTTCACCCTGTCCTTGTCTCTTCCCTCCTCTCCTCTCTTCACCCTGTCCTTGTCTCTTCCCTCCTCTCCTCTCTTCACCCTGTCCTTGTCTCTTCCCTCCTCTCCTCTCTTCACCCTGTCCTTGTCACCTCCCTCCTCTTCTCTCTTCACCCTGTCCCTGTCTCTTCCCTCTTCTCCTCTCTTCACCCTGTCCTTGTCTCTTCCCTCCTCTTCTCCATCACCCTGTCATTGTCTCTACCCTCCGCTTCTCCATCACCCTGTCCTTGTCTCTTCCCTCTTATCCTCTCTTCACCCTGTCCTTGTCTCTTCCCTCCTCTCCTCTCTTCACCCTGTCCTTGTCTCTTCCCTCCTCTTCTCCATCACCCTGTCCTTGTCTCTTCCCTCCTCTTCTCCATCACCCTGTCCTTGTCTCGTCCCTCCTCTCCTCTCTTCACCCTGTCCTTGTCTCATCCCTCCTCTCTTCTCTTCACCCTGTTCTTGTCTTTTCCCTCCTCTCCTCCATCACCCTGTCCTTCTCTAATCCCTCCTCTCCTCTCTTCACCCTGTCCTTGTCTTTTCCCTCCTCTCCTCTCCACCCTGTCCTTGTCTCTTCCCTCCTCTCCTCCATCACCCTGTCCTTGTCTCTTCCCTCCTCTCCTCTCTTCACCCTGTCCTTGTCTCTTCCCTCCTCTCCTCTCTTCACCCTGTCCTTGTCTCATCCCTCCTCTCCTCTCTTCAACCTCTCCTTGTATCCTCCCTCCTCTCCTCTCCACACTGTCCTTGTCTCTTCCCTCCTCTCCTCTCTTCACCCTGTCCTTGTCACCTCCCTCCTCTTCTCTCTTCACCCTGTCCCTGTCTCTTCCCTCTTCTCCTCTCTTCACCCTGTCCTTGTCTCTTCCCTCCTCTTCTCCATCACCCTGTCATTGTCTCTACCCTCCGCTTCTCCATCACCCTGTCCTTGTCTCTTCCCTCTTATCCTCTCTTCACCCTGTCCTTGTCTCGTCCCTCCTCTCCTCTCTTCACCCTGTCCTTGTCTCATCCCTCCTCTCTTCTCTTCACCCTGTCCTTGTCTCTTCCCCCTCTCCTCCATCACCCTGTCCTTGTCTCTTCCCTCCTCTTCCCCCCTCTCCTCTCTTCACCCTGTCCTTGTCTCTTCCCTCCTCTCTTCTCTTCACCCTGTCCTTGTCTCTTCCCCCTCTCCTCCATCACCCTGTCCTTGTCTCTTCCCTCCTCTTCCCCCCTCTCCTCTCTTCACCCTGTCCTTGTCTCTTCCCTCCTCTCCTCTCTTCACCCTGTCCTTGTCTCTTCCCTCCTCTCCTCTCTTCACCCTGTCCTTGTCTCTTCCCTCCTCTCCTCTCTTCACCCTGTCCTTGTCTCTTCCCTCCTCTTCTCCATCACCCTGTCCTTGTCTCGTCCCTCCTCTCCTCTCTTCACCCTGTCCTTGTCTCATCCCTCCTCTCTTCTCTTCACCCTGTTCTTGTCTTTTCCCTCCTCTCCTCCATCACCCTGTCCTTCTCTAATCCCTCCTCTCTTCACTCTGTCCTTGTCTTTTCCCTCCTCTCCTCTCCACCCTGTCCTTGTCTCTTCCCTCCTCTCCTCCATCACCCTGTCCTTGTCTCTTCCCTCCTCTCCTCTCTTCACCCTGTCCTTGTCTCTTCCCTCCTCTCCTCTCTTCACCCTGTCCTTGTCTCATCCCTCCTCTCCTCCATCACCCTGTCCTTGTCTCATCCCTCCTCTCCTCTCTTCACCCTGTACTTGTCTCCTCCCTCCTCTCCTCTCTTCACCCTGTCCTTGTCTCATCCCTCCTCTCCTCTCTTCACCCTGTCCTTGTCTTTTCCCTCCTCACCTCCACCACCCTCTCCTTGTCTCTTCCCTCCTCTCCTGTCTTCACCCTGTCCTTGTCAACTCCCTCCTCTCCTCTCCACCCTGTCCTTGTCTCTTCCCTCCTCTCCTCCATCACCCTGTCCTTGTCTCTTCCCTCCTCTCCTCTCTTCACCCTGTCCTTGTCTCTTCCCTCCTCTCCTCTCTTCACCCTGTCCTTGTCTCCTCCCTCCTCTCCTCTCCACCCTGTCCTTGTCTCTTCCCTCCTCTCCTCCATCACCCTGTCCTTGTCTCTTCCCTCCTCTCCTCTCTTCACACTGTCCTTGTCTCCTCCCTCCTCTCCTCTCCACACTGTTCTTGTCTCTTCCCTCCTCTCCTCTCTTCACCCTGTCCTTGTCTCTTCCCTCCTCTTCTCCATCACCCTGTCCTTGTCTCTTCCCTCCTCTCCACCTACACCATGTCCTTGTCTCTTCCCTCCGCTTCTCCATCACCCTGTCCTTGTCTCTTCCCTCCTCTTCACCATCACCCTGTCCTTGTCTCTTCCCCCCTCTCATCTTCATCACCCTGTCCTTTTCTCTTCCCTCCTCTCCTCTCTATCACTCTGTCCTTGTCTCTTCCCTCCTCTCCTCTCTTCACCCTGTCCTTGACTCTTCCCTCCTCTCCTCTATATCACTCTGTCCTTGTCTCTCACCTCCTCTCCTCTCTTCACCCTGTCCTTGACTCTTCCCTCCTCTTCTCCATCACCCTGTCCTTGACTCTTCCCTCCTCTTCTCCATCACCCTGTCCTTGTCTCTTCCCTCCTCTCCACCTACACCCTGTCCTTGTCTCTTCCCTCTTCTCCTCTCTTCACCTTGTCCTTGTCTCCTCCCTCCTCTCCTCTCCACCCTGTCCTTGTCTCTTCACTCCTCTCCTCTCTTCACCCTGTCCTTGACTCTTCCCTCCTCTTCTCCATCACCCTGTCCTTGACTCTTCCCTCCTCTTCTCCATCACCCTGTCCTTGTCTCGTCCCTCCTCTCCTGTCTTCACCCTGTCCTTGTCTCCTCCCTCCTCTCCTCTCCACCCTGTCCTTGTCTCTTCCCTCCTCTCCTCCATCACCCTGTCCTTGTCTCTTCCCTCCTCTCCTCTCTTCACCCTGTCCTTGTCTCCTCCCTCCTCTCCACCTACACCCTGTCCTTGTCTCTTCCCTCCTCTCCTCTCTTCACCCTGTCCTTGTCTCCTCCCTCCTCTCCTCTCCACCCTGTCCTTGTCTCTTCCCTCCTCTCCTCTCTTCACCCTCTCCTTGTCGCTTCCCTCCTCTCCTCTCTATCACCCTGTCCTTGTCTCTTCCCTCCTCTCCTCTCTTCACCCTGTCCTTGTCTCCTCCCTCCTCTCCTCTCCACCCTGTCCTTGTCTCTTCCCTCCTCTCCTCCATCACCCTGTCCTTGTCTCTTCCCTCCTCTCCTCTCTTCACCCTCTCCTTGTATCCTCCCTCCTCTCCTCTCCACACTGTCCTTGTCTCTTCCCTCTTCTCCTCTCTTCACCCTGTCCTTGACTCTTCCCTCCTCTTCTCCATCACCCTGTCCTTGTCTCTTCCCTCCTCTTCTCCATCATCCTGTCCTTGTCTCTTCCCCCCTCTCCTTCAACACCCTGTCCTTGTCTCTTCCCTCCTCTTCCCCCCTCTCCTCTCTTCACCCTGTCCTTGTCTCTTCCCTCCTTTCCTCTCTATCACCCTGTCCTTGTCTCTTCCCTCCTCTCCTCTCTTCACCCTGTCCTTGTCTCTTCCCTCCTCTCCTCTCTTCACCCTCTCCTTGTCGCTTCCCTCCTCTCCTCTCTATCACCCTGTCCTTGTCTCTTCCCTCCTCTCCACCTACACCCTGTCCTTGTCTCATCCCTCCTCTCCTCTCTTCACCCTGTCCTTTTCCTTTCCCTCCTCTCCTCCATCACCCTGTCCTTGTCTCTTCCCTCCTCTCCTCTCTTCACCCTGTCCTTGTCTCCTCCCTCCTCTCCTCTCCACCCTGTCCTTGTCTCTTCCCTCCTCTCCTCCATCACCCTGTCCTTGTCTCTTCCCTCCTCTCCTCTCTTCACCCTCTCCTTGTATCCTCCCTCCTCTCCTCTCCACACTGTCCTTGTCTCTTCCCTCCTCTCCTCTCTTCACCCTGTCCTTGTCACCTCCCTCCTCTTCTCTCTTCACCCTGTCCTTGTCTCTTCCCTCCTTTCCTCTCTATCACCCTGTCCTTGTCTCTTCCCTCCTCTCCTCTCTTCACCCTGTCCTTGTCTCTTCCCTCCTCTCCTCTCTTCACCCTGTCCTTGTCTCTTCCCTCCTCTCCTCTCTTCACCCTCTCCTTGTCGCTTCCCTCCTCTCCTCTCTATCACCCTGTCCTTGTCTCTTCCCTCCTCTCCACCTACACCCTGTCCTTGTCTCATCCCTCCTCTCCTCTCTTCACCCTGTCCTTTTCCTTTCCCTCCTCTCCTCCATCACCCTGTCCTTGTCTCTTCCCTCCTCTCCCCTCTTCACCCTGTCCTTGTCTCCTCCCTCCTCTCCTCTCCACCCTGTCCTTGTCTCTTCCCTCCTCTCCTCCATCACCCTGTCCTTGTCTCTTCCCTCCTCTCCTCTCTTCACCCTCTCCTTGTATCCTCCCTCCTCTCCTCTCCACACTGTCCTTGTCTCTTCCCTCCTCTCCTCTCTTCACCCTGTCCTTGTCACCTCCCTCCTCTTCTCTCTTCACCCTGTCCTTGTCTCTTCCCTCTTCTCCTCTCTTCACCCTGTCCTTGTCTCTTCCCTCCTCTTCTCCATCACCCTGTCATTGTCTCTACCCTCCTCTTCTCCATCACCCTCTCCTTGTCTCTTCCCTCCTCTCCTCTCTTCACCCTGTCCTTGTCTCTTCCCTCCTCTCCTCTTTTCACCCTGTCCTTGTCTATTCCCTCCTCTTCTCCATCACCCTGTCCTTGTCTCTTCCCTCCTCTTCTCCATCACCCTGTCCTTGTCTCGTCCCTCCTCTCCTCTCTTCACCCTGTCCTTGTCACATCCCTCCTCTCTTCTCTTCACCCTGTTCTTGTCTTTTCCCTCCTCTCCTCCATCACCCTGTCCTTCTCTAATCCCTCCACTCCACCTACACCCTGTCCTTGTCTCTTCCCTCCGCTTCTCCATCACCCTGTCCTTGTCTCTTCCCCCCTCTTCACCATCACTCTGTCCTTGTCTCTTCCCCCCTCTCCTTCATCACCCTGTCCTTGTCTCTTCCCTCCTCTCCTCTCTATCACTCTGTCCTTGTCTCTTCCCTCCTCTCCTCTCTTCACCCTGTCCTTGACTCTTCCCTCCTCTCATCTCTATCACTCTGTCCTTGTCTCTTCCCTCCCCTCCTCTCTTCACCCTGTCCTTGACTCTTCCCTCCTCTTCTCCATCACCCTATCCTTGTCTCTTCCCTCCTCTCCTCTCTTCACCCTGTCCTTGTCTCTTCCCCCTCTCCTCCATCACCCTGTCCTTGTCTCTTCCCTCCTCTTCCCCCCTCTCCTCTCTTCACCCTGTCCTTGTCTCTTCCCTCCTCTCCTCTCTTCACCCTGTCCTTGTCTCTTCCCTCCTCTCCTCTCTTCACCCTGTCCTTGTCTCTTCCCTCCTCTCCTCTCTTCACCCTGTCCTTGACTCTTCCCTCCTCTCCTCTCTATCACTCTGTCCTTGTCTCTTCCCTCCTCTCCTCTCTTCACCCTGTCCTTGACTCTTCCCTCCTCTTCTCCATCACCCTGTCCTTGTCTCTTCCCTCCTCTTCTCCATCACCCTGTCCTTGTCTCTTCCCCCCTCTCCTTCATCACCCTGTCCTTGTCTCTTCCCTCCTCTTCCCCCCTCTCCTCTCTTCACCCTGTCCTTGTCTCTTCCCTCCTTTCCTCTCTATCACCCTGTCCTTGTCTCTTCCCTCCTCTCCTCTCTTCACCCTGTCCTTGTCTCTTCCCTCCTCTCCTCTCTTCACCCTGTCCTTGTCTCTTCCCTCCTATCCTCTCTTCACCCTCTCCTTGTCGCTTCCCTCCTCTCCTCTCTATCACCCTGTCCTTGTCTCTTCCCTCCTCTCCACCTACACCCTGTCCTTGTCTCATCCCTCTTCTCCTCTCTTCACCCTGTCATTTTCCTTTCCCTCCTCTCCTCCATCACCCTGTCCTTGTCTCTTCCCTCCTCTCCTCTCTTCACCCTGTCCTTGTCTCCTCCCTCCTCTCCTCTCCACCCTGTCCTTGTCTCTTCCCTCCTCTCCTCCATCACCCTGTCCTTGTCTCTTCCCTCCTCTCCTCTCTTCAACCTCTCCTTGTATCCTCCCTCCTCTCCTCTCCACACTGTCCTTGTCTCTTCCCTCCTCTCCTCTCTTCACCCTGTCCTTGTCACCTCCCTCCTCTTCTCTCTTCACCCTGTCCCTGTCTCTTCCCTCTTCTCCTCTCTTCACCCTGTCCTTGTCTCGTCCCTCCTCTTCTCCATCACCCTGTCATTGTCTCTACCCTCCGCTTCTCCATCACCCTGTCCTTGTCTCTTCCCTCTTCTCCTCTCTTCACCCTGTCCTTGTCTCTTCCCTCCTCTCCTCTCTTCACCCTGTCCTTGTCTCTTCCCTCCTCTTCTCCATCACCCTGTCCTTGTCTCTTCCCTCCTCTTCTCCATCACCCTGTCCTTGTCTCGTCCCTCCTCTCCTCTCTTCACCCTGTCCTTGTCTCATCCCTCCTCTCTTCTCTTCACCCTGTTCTTGTCTTTTCCCTCCTCTCCTCCATCACCCTGTCCTTCTCTAATCCCTCCTCTCCTCTCTTCACCCTGTCCTTGTCTTTTCCCTCCTCTCCTCTCCACCCTGTCCTTGTCTCTTCCCTCCTCTCCTCCATCACCCTGTCCTTGTCTCTTCCCTCCTCTCCTCTCTTCACCCTGTCCTTGTCTCTTCCCTCCTCTCCTCTCTTCACCCTGTCCTTGTCTCATCCCTCCTCTCCTCCATCACCCTGTCCTTGTCTCATCCCTCCTCTCCTCTCTTCACCCTGTACTTGTCTCCTCCCTCCTCTCCTCTCTTCACCCTGTCCTTGTCTCATCCCTCCTCTCCTCTCTTCACCCTGTCCTTGTCTTTTCCCTCCTCACCTCCACCACCCTCTCCTTGTCTCTTCCCTCCTCTCCTGTCTTCACCCTGTCCTTGTCTCCTCCCTCCTCTCCTCTCCACCCTGTCCTTGTCTCTTCCCTCCTCTCCTCCATCACCCTGTCCTTGTCTCTTCCCTCCTCTCCTCTCTTCACCCTGTCCTTGTCTCTTCCCTCCTCTCCTCTCTTCACCCTGTCCTTGTCTCCTCCCTCCTCTCCTCTCCACCCTGTCCTTGTCTCTTCCCTCCTCTCCTCCATCACCCTGTCCTTGTCTCTTCCCTCCTCTCCTCTCTTCACACTGTCCTTGTCTCCTCCCTCCTCTCCTCTCCACACTGTTCTTGTCTCTTCCCTCCTCTCCTCTCTTCACCCTGTCCTTGTCTCTTCCCTCCTCTTCTCCATCACCCTGTCCTTGTCTCTTCCCTCCTCTCCACCTACACCATGTCCTTGTCTCTTCCCTCCGCTTCTCCATCACCCTGTCCTTGTCTCTTCCCTCCTCTTCACCATCACCCTGTCCTTGTCTCTTCCCCCCTCTCCTTCATCACCCTGTCCTTTTCTCTTCCCTCCTCTCCTCTCTATCACTCTGTCCTTGTCTCTTCCCTCCTCTCCTCTCTTCACCCTGTCCTTGACTCTTCCCTCCTCTCCTCTATATCACTCTGTCCTTGTCTCTCACCTCCTCTCCTCTCTTCACCCTGTCCTTGACTCTTCCCTCCTCTTCTCCATCACCCTGTCCTTGACTCTTCCCTCCTCTTCTCCATCACCCTGTCCTTGTCTCTTCCCTCCTCTCCACCTACACCCTGTCCTTGTCTCTTCCCTCTTCTCCTCTCTTCACCCTGTCCTTGTCTCCTCCCTCCTCTCCTCTCCACCCTGTCCTTGTCTCTTCCCTCCTCTCCTCTCTTCACCCTGTCCTTGACTCTTCCCTCCTCTTCTCCATCACCCTGTCCTTGACTCTTCCCTCCTCTTCTCCATCACCCTGTCCTTGTCTCTTCCCTCCTCTCCTCTCTTCACCCTATCCTTGTCTCTTCCCACTCTCCTCCATCACCCTGTCCTTGTCTCTTCCCTCCTCTTCCCCCCTCTCCTCTCTTCACCCTGTCCTTGTCTCTTCCCTCCTCTCCTCTCTTCACCCTGTCCTTGTCTCTTCCCTCCTCTCCTCTCTTCACCCTGTCATTTTCTTTTCCCTCCTCTCCTCCATCACCCTGTCCTTGTCTCGTCCCTCCTCTCCTGTCTTCACCCTGTCCTTGTCTCCTCCCTCCTCTCCTCTCCACCCTGTCCTTGTCTCTTCCCTCCTCTCCTCCATCACCCTGTCCTTGTCTCTTCCCTCCTCTCCTCTCTTCACCCTGTCCTTGTCTCCTCCCTCCTCTCCACCTACACCCTGTCCTTGTCTCTTCCCTCCTCTCCTCTCTTCACCCTGTCCTTGTCCCCTCCCTCCTCTCCTCTCCACCCTGTCCTTGTCTCTTCCCTCCTCTCCTCTCTTCACCCTCTCCTTGTCGCTTCCCTCCTCTCCTCTCTATCACCCTGTCCTTGTCTCTTCCCTCCTCTCCTCTCTTCACCCTGTCCTTGTCTCCTCCCTCCTCTCCTCTCCACCCTGTCCTTGTCTCTTCCCTCCTCTCCTCCATCACCCTGTCCTTGTCTCTTCCCTCCTCTCCTCTCTTCACCCTCTCCTTGTATCCTCCCTCCTCTCCTCTCCACACTGTCCTTGTCTCTTCCCTCCTCTCCTCTCTTCACCCTGTCCTTGTCTCCTCCCTCCTCTTCTCTCTTCACCCTGTCCTTGTCTCTTCCCTCTTCTACTCTCTTCACCCTGTCCTTGTCTCTTCCCTTCCTCTTCTCCATCACCCTGTCATTGTCTCTACCCTCCTCTTCTCCATCACCCTGTCCTTGTCTCTTCCCTCCTTTCCTCTCTTCACCCTGTCCTTGTCTTTTCCCTCCTCTCTTCACCCTGTCCTTGTCTCTTCCCTCCTCTTCTCCATCACCCTGTCCTTGTCTCTTCCCTCCTCTTCTCCATCACCCTGTCCTTGTCTCGTCCCTCCTCTCCTCTCTTCACCCTGTCCTTGTCTCATCCCTCCTCTCTTCTCTTCACCCTGTTCTTGTCTTTTCCCTCCTCTCCTCAATCACCCTGTCCTTCTCTAATCCCTCCTCTCCCCTCTTCACCCTGTTCTTGTCTTTTCCCTCCTCTCCTCTCCACCCTGTCCTTGTCTCTTCCCTCCTCTCCTCCATCACCCTGTCCTTGTCTCTTCCCTCCTCTCCTCTCTTCAACCCTGTCCTTGTCTCTTCCCTCCTCTACTCTCTTCACCCTGTCCTTGTCTCATCCCTCCTCTCCTCCATCACCCTGTCCTTGTCTCATCCCTCCTCTCCTCTCTTCACCCTGTCCTTGTCTCTTCCCTCCTCTCCTCCATCACCCTGTCCTTGTCTCTTCCCTCCTCTCCTCTCTTCAACCCTGTCCTTGTCTCTTCCCTCCTCTACTCTCTTCACCCTGTCCTTGTCTCATCCCTCCTCTCCTCTCTTCACCCTATCCTTGTCTTTTCCCTCCTCACCTCCACCACCCTCTCCTTGTCTCTTCCCTCCTCTCCTCTCTTCACCCTGTCCTTGTCTCCTCCCTCCTCTCCTCTCCACCCTGTCCTTGTCTCTTCCCTCCTCTCCTCCATCACCCTGTCCTTGTCTCTTCCCTCCTCTCCTCTCTTCACCCTGTCCTTGTCTCTTCCCTCCTCTCCTCTCTTCACCCTGTCCTTGTCTCCTCCCACCTCTCCTCTCCACCCTGTCCTTGTCTCTTCCCTCCTCTCCTCCATCACCCTGTCCTTGTCTCTTCCCTCCTCTCCTCTCTTCACACTGTCCTTGTCTCCTCCCTCCTCTCCTCTCCACACTGTTCTTGTCTCTTCCCTCCTCTCCTCTCTTCACCCTGTCCTTGTATCTTCCCTCCTCTCCACCTACACCCTGTCCTTGTCTCTTCCCTCCGCTTCACCATCACCCTGTCCTCGTCTCTTCCCTCCTCTTCACCATCACCCTGTCCTTGTCTCTTCCCCCCTCTCCTTCATCACCCTGTCCTTGTCTCTTCCCTCCTCTCCTCTCTATCACTCTGTCCTTGTCTCTTCCCTCCTCTCCTCTCTTCACCCTGTCCTTGACTCTTCCCTCCTCTCCTCTCTATCACTCTGTCCTTGTCTCTTCCCTCCTCTCCTCTCTTCACCCTGTCCTTGACTCTTCCCTCCTCTTCTCCATCACCCAGTCCTTGACTCTTCCCTCCTCTTCTCCATCACCCTGTCCTTGTCTCTTCCCTCCTCTCCTCTCTTCACCCTCTCCTTGTCGCTTCCCTCCTCTCCTCTCTATCACCCTGTCCTTGTCTCTTCCCTCCTCTCCTCTCTTCAACCCTGTCCTTGTCTCTTCCCTCCTCTACTCTCTTCACCCTGTCCTTGTCTCATCCCTCCTCTCCTCCATCACCCTGTCCTTGTCTCATCCCTCCTCTCCTCTCTTCACCCTGTCCTTGTCTCTTCCCTCCTCTCCTCCATCACCCTGTCCTTGTCTCTTCCCTCCTCTCCTCTCTTCAACCCTGTCCTTGTCTCTTCCCTCCTCTACTCTCTTCACCCTGTCCTTGTCTCATCCCTCCTCTCCTCTCTTCACCCTATCCTTGTCTTTTCCCTCCTCACCTCCACCACCCTCTCCTTGTCTCTTCCCTCCTCTCCTCTCTTCACCCTGTCCTTGTCTCCTCCCTCCTCTCCTCTCCACCCTGTCCTTGTCTCTTCCCTCCTCTCCTCCATCACCCTGTCCTTGTCTCTTCCCTCCTCTCCTCTCTTCACCCTGTCCTTGTCTCTTCCCTCCTCTCCTCTCTTCACCCTGTCCTTGTCTCCTCCCTCCTCTCCTCTCCACCCTGTCCTTGTCTCTTCCCACCTCTCCTCCATCACCCTGTCCTTGTCTCTTCCCTCCTCTCCTCTCTTCACACTGTCCTTGTCTCCTCCCTCCTCTCCTCTCCACACTGTTCTTGTCTCTTCCCTCCTCTCCTCTCTTCACCCTGTCCTTGTATCTTCCCTCCTCTTCTCCATCACCCTGTCCTTGTCTCTTCCCTCCTCTCCACCTACACCCTGTCCTTGTCTCTTCCCTCCGCTTCACCATCACCCTGTCCTCGTCTCTTCCCTCCTCTTCACCATCACCCTGTCCTTGTCTCTTCCCCCCTCTCCTTCATCACCCTGTCCTTGTCTCTTCCCTCCTCTCCTCTCTATCACTCTGTCCTTGTCTCTTCCCTCCTCTCCTCTCTTCACCCTGTCCTTGACTCTTCCCTCCTCTCCTCTCTATCACTCTGTCCTTGTCTCTTCCCTCCTCTCCTCTCTTCACCCTGTCCTTGACTCTTCCCTCCTCTTCTCCATCACCCAGTCCTTGACTCTTCCCTCCTCTTCTCCATCACCCTGTCCTTGTCTCTTCCCTCCTCTCCTCTCTTCACCCTCTCCTTGTCGCTTCCCTCCTCTCCTCTCTATCACCCTGTCCTTGTCTCTTCCCTCCTCTCCACCTACACCCTGTCCTTGTCTCTTCCCTCCTCTCCTCTCTTCACCCTGTCCTTGTCTCCTCCCTCCTCTCCTCTCCACCCTGTCCTTGTCTCTTCCCTCCTCTCCTCCATCACCCTGTCCTTGTCTCTTCCCTCCTCTCCTCTCTTCACCCTCTCCTTGTATCCTCCCTCCTCTCCTCTCCACACTGTCCTTGTCTCTTCCCTCCTCTCCTCTCTTCACCCTGTCCTTGTCTCCTCCCTCCTCTCCTATCCACCCTGTCCTTGTCTCTTCCCTCCTCTCCTCTCTTCACCCTGTCCTTGTCTCCTCCCTCCTCTCCTCTCCACCCTGTCCTTGTCTCTTCCCTCCTCTCCTCTCTTCACCCTCTCCTTGTCGCTTCCCTCCTCTCCTCTCTATCACCCTGTCCTTGTCTCTTCCCTCCTCTCCACCTACACCCAGTCCTTGTCTCATCCCTCCTCTCCTCTCTTCACCCTGTCCTTTTCCTTTCCCTCCTCTCCTCCATCACCCTGTCCTTGTCTCTTCCCTCCTCTCCTCTCTTCACCCTGTCATTGTCTTCTCCCTCCTCTCCTCTCCACCCTGTCCTTGTCTCTTCCCTCCTCTCCTCTCTTCACCCTCTCCTTGTCGCTTCCCTCCTCTCCTCTCTATCACCCTGTCCTTGTCTCTTCCCTCCTCTCCACCTACACCCAGTCCTTGTCTCATCCCTCCTCTCCTCTCTTCACCCTGTCCTTTTCCTTTCCCTCCTCTCCTCCATCACCCTGTCCTTGTCTCTTCCTTCCTCTCCTCTCTTCACCCTGTCCTTGTCTCCTCCCTCCTCTCCTCTCCACCCTGTCCTTGTTTCTTCCCTCCTCTCCTCCATCACCCTGTCCTTGTCTCTTCCCTCCTCTCCTCTCTTCACCCTGTCCTTGTCTCCTCCCTCCTCTTCTCTCTTCACTCTGTCCTTGTCTCTTCCCTCTTCTCCTCTCTTCACCCTGTCCTTGTCTCTTCCCTTCCTCTTCTCCATCACCCTGTCATTGTCTCTACCCTCCTCTTCTCCATCACCCTGTCCTTGTCTCTTCCCTCCTCTCCTCTCTTCACCCCGTCCTTGTCTTTTCCCTCCTCTCTTCACCCTGTCCTTGTCTCTTCCCTCCTCTTCTCCATCACCCTGTCCTTGTCTCTTCCCTCCTCTTCTCCATCACCCTGTCCTTGTCTCGTCCCTCCTCTCCTCTCTTCACCCTGTCCTTGTCTCATCCCTCCTCTCTTCTCTTCACCCTGTTCTTGTCTCTTCCCTCCTCTCCTCCATCACCCTGTCCTTGTCTCTTCCCTCCTCTCCTCTCTTCAACCCTGTCCTTGTCTCTTCCCTCCTCTACTCTCTTCACCCTGTCCTTGTCTCATCCCTCCTCTCCTCCATCACCCTGTCCTTGTCTCTTCCCTCCTCTCCTCTCTTCACCCTGTCCTTGTCTCTTCCCTCCTCTCCTCTCTTCACCCTGTCCTTGTCTCCTCCCTCCTCTCCTCTCCACCCTGTCCTTGTCTCTTCCCTCCTCTCCTCCATCACCCTGTCCTTGTCTCTTCCCTCCTCTCCTCTCTTCACACTGTCCTTGTCTCCTCCCTCCTCTCCTCTCCACACTGTCCTTGTCTCTTCCCTCCTCTCCTCCATCACCCTGTCCTTGTCTCTTCCCTCCTCTCCTATCTTCAACCCTGTCCTTGTCTCTTCACTCCTCTACTCTCTTCACCCTGTCCTTGTCTCATCCCTCCTCTCCTCCATCACCCTGTCCTTGTCTCATCCCTCCTCTCCTCTCTTCACACTGTCCTTGTCTCCTCCCTCCTCTCCTCTCTTCACCCTGTCCTTGTCTCATCCCTCCTCTCCTCTCTTCACCCTGTCCTTGTCTTTTCCCTCCTCACCTCCACCACCCTCTCCTTGTCTCTTCCCTCCTCTCCTCTCTTCACCCTGTCCTTGTCTCCTCCCCCCTCTCCTCTCCACCCTGTCCTTGTCTCTTCCCTCCTCTCCTCCATCACCCTGTCCTTGTCTCTTCCCTCCTCTCCTCTCTTCACCCTGTCCTTGTCTCTTCCCTCCTCTCCTCTCTTCACCCTGTCCTTGTCTCCTCCCTCCTCTCCTCTCCACCCTGTCCTTGTCTCTTCCCTCCTCTCCTCCATCACCCTGTCCTTGTCTCTTCCCTCCTCTCCTCTCTTCACACTGTCCTTGTCTCCTCCCTCCTCTCCTCTCCACACTGTTCTTGTCTCTTCCCTCCTCTCCTCTCTTCACCCTGTCCTTGTCTCTTCCCTCCTCTTCTCCATCACCCTGTCCTTGTCTCTTCCCTCCTCTCCACCTACACCCTGTCCTTGTCTCTTCCCTCCTCTCCTCCATCACCCTGTCCTTGTCTCTTCCCCCCTCTCCTTCATCACCCTGTCCTTGTCTCTTCCCTCCTCTCCTCTCTATCACTCTGTCCTTGTCTCTTCCCTCCTCTCCTCTCTTCACCCTGTCCTTGACTCTTCCCTCCTCTCCTCTCTATCACTCTGTCCTTGTCTCTTCCCTCCTCTCCTCTCTTCACCCTGTCTTTGACTCTTCCCTCCTCTTCTCCATCACCCTGTCCTTGACTCTTCCCTCCTCTTCCCCATCACCCTGTCCTTGTCTCTTCCCTCCTCTCCTCTCTTCACCCTCTCCTTGTCGCTTCCCTCCTCTCCTCTCTATCACCCTGTCCTTGTCTCTTCCCTCCTCTCCACCTACACCCTGTCCTTGTCTCATCCCTCCTCTCCTCTCTTCACCCTGTCCTTTTCCTTTCCCTCCTCTCCTCCATCACCCTGTCCTTGTCTCTTCCCTCCTCTCCTCTCTTCACCCTGTCCTTGTCTCCTCCCTCCTCTCCTCTCCACCCTGTCCTTGTCTCTTCCCTCCTCTCCTCCATCACCCTGTCCTTGTCTCTTCCCTCCTCTCCTCTCTTCACCCTCTCTTTGTATCCTCCCTCCTCTCCTCTCCACACTGTCCTTATCTCTTCCCTCCTCTCCTCTCTTCACCCTGTCCTTGTCTCCTCCCTCCTCTCCTATCCACCCTGTCCTTGTCTCTTCCCTCCTCTCCTCTCTTCACCCTCTCCTTGTCGCTTCCCTCCTCTCCTCTCTATCACCCTGTCCTTGTCTCTTCCCTCCTCTCCACCCACACCCTGTCCTTGTCTCATCCCTCCTCTCCTCTCTTCACCCTGCCCTTTTCCTTTCCCTCCTCTCCTCCATCACCCTGTCCTTGTCTCTTCCCTCCTCTCCTCTCTTCACCCTGTCCTTGTCTCCTCCCTCCTCTCCTCTCCACCCTGTCCTTGTCTCTTCCCTCCTCTCCTCCATCACCCTGTCCTTGTCTCTTCCCTCCTCTCCTCTCTTCACCCTCTCCTTGTCTCTTCCCTCCTCTCCTCTCTTCACCCTGTCCTTGTCTCCTCCCACCTCTTCTCTCGTCACCCTGTCCTTGTCTCTTCCCTCTTCTCCTCTCTTCACCCTGTCCTTGTCTCTTCCCTCCTCTTCTCCATCACCCTGTCATTGTCTCTACCCTCCTCTTCTCCATCACCCTGTCCTTGTCTCTTCCCTCCTCTCCTCTCTTCACCCTGTCCTTGTTTCTTCCCTCCTCTCCTCTCTTCACCCTGTCCTTGTCTCTTCCCTCCTCTTCTCCATCACCCTGTCCTTGTCTCTTCCCTCCTCTCCTCTCTATCACCCTGTCCTTGACTCTTCCCTCCTCTCCACCTACACCCTGTCCTTGTCTCATCCCTCCTCTCCTCTCTTCACCCTGTCTTTTTCCTTTCCCTCCTCTCCTCCATCACCCTGTCCTTGTCTCTTCCCTCCTCTCCTCTCTTCACCCTGTCCTTGTCTCCTCCCTCCTCTCATCTCCACCCTGTCCTTGTCTCTTTCCTCCTCTCCTCCATCACCCTGTCCTTGTCTCTTCCCTCCTCTCCTCTCTTCACCCTCTCCTTGTATCCTCCCTCCTCTCCTCTCCACACTGTCCTTGTCTCTTCCCTCCTCTCCTCTCTTCACCCTGTCCTTGTCTCCTCCCTCCTCTTCTCTCTTCACCCTGTCCTTGTCTCTTCCCTCTTCTCCTCTCTTCACCCTGTCCTTGTCTCTTCCCTCCTCTTCTCCATCACCCTGTCATTGTCTCTACCCTCCTCTTCTCCATCACCCTGTCCTTGTCTCTTCCCTCCTCTCCTCTCTTCACCCTGTCCTTGTCTCTTCCCTCCTCTCCTCTCTTCACCCTGTCCTTGTCTCTTCCCTCCACTTCTCCATCACCCTGTCCTTGTCTCTTCCCTCCTCTTCTCCATCACCCTGCCCTTGTCTCGTCCCTCCTCTCCTCTCTTCACCCTGTCATTGTCTCATCCCTCCTCTCTTCTCTTCACCCTGTTCTTCTCTTTTCCCTCCTCTCCTCCATCACCCTGTCCTTCTCTAATCCCTCGTCTCCTCTCTTCACCCTGTCCTTGTCTTTTCCCTCCTCTCCTCTCCACCCTGTCCTTGTCTCTTCCCTCCTCTCCTCCATCACCCTGTCCTTGTCTCTTCCCTCCTCTCCTCTATTCACCCTGTCCTTGTCTCTTCCCTCCTCTCCTCTCTTCACCCTGTCCTTGTTTCATCCCTCCTCTCCTCCATCACCCTGTCCTTGTCTCATCCCTCCTCTCCTCTCTTCACCCTGTCCTTGTCTTTTCCCTCCTCACCTCCACCACCCTCTCCTTGTCTCTTCCCTCCTCTCCTCTCTTCACCCTGTCCTTGTCTCCTCCCTCCTCTCCTCTCCACCCTGTCCTTGTCTCTTCCCTCCTCTCCTCCATCACCCTGTCCTTGTCTCTTCCCTCCTCTCCTCTCTTCACCCTGTCCTTGTCTCTTCCCTCCTCTCCTCTCTTCACCCTGTCCTTGTCTCCTCCCTCCTCTCCTCTCCACCCTGTCCTTGTCTCTTCCCTCCTCTCCTCCATCACCCTGTCCTTGTCTCTTCCCTCCTCTCCTCTCTTCACACTGTCCTTGTCTCCTCCCTCCTCTCCTCTCCACACTGTTATTGTCTCTTCCCTCCTCTCCTCTCTTCACCCTGTCCTTGTCTCTTCCCTCCTCTTCTCCATCACCCCGTCCTTGTCTCTTCCCTCCTCTCCACCTACACCCTGTCCTTGTCTCTTCCCTCCGCTTCTCCATCACCCTGTCCTTGTCTCTTCCCTCCTCTTCACCATCACCCTGTCCTTGTCTCTTCCCCCCTCTCCTTCATCACCCTGTCCTTGTCTCTTCCCTCCTCTCCTCTCTATCACTCTGTCCTTGTCTCTTCCCTCATCTCCTCTCTTCACCCTGTCCTTGACTCTTCCCTCCTCTCCTCTCTATCACTCTGTCCTTGTCTCTTCCCTCCTCTCCTCTCTTCACCCTGTCCTTGACTCTTCCCTCCTCTTCTTCATCACCCTGTCCTTGACTCTTCCCTCCTCTTCTCCATCACCCTGTCCTTGTCTCTTCCCTCCTCTCCTCTCTTCACCCTATCCTTGTCTCTTCCCCCTCTCCTCCATCACCCTGTCCTTGTCTCTTCCCTCCTCTTCCCCCCTCTCCTCTCTTCACCCTGTCCTTGTCTCTTCCCTCCTCTCCTCTCTTCACCCTGTCCTTGTCTCTTCCCTCCTCTCCTCTCTTCACCCTGTCATTTTCTTTTCCCTCCTCTCCTCCATCACCCTGTCCTTGTCTCTTCCCTCCTCTCCTCTCTTCACCCTGTCCTTGTCTCCTCCCTCCTCTCCTCTCCACCCTGTCCTTGTCTCTTCCCTCCTCTCCTCCAACACCCTGTCCTTGTCTCTTCCCTCATCTCCTCTCTTCACCCTGTCCTTGTCTCCTCCCTCCTCTCCTCTCCACACTGTCCTTGTCTCTTCCCTCCTCTCCTCTCCACACTGTCCTTGTCTCTTCCCTCCTCTCCTCTCTTCACCCTGTCCTTGTCTCCTCCCTTTTCTCCTCTGTTCACCCTGTCCTTGTCTCTTCCCTCCTCTTCTCCATCACCCTGTCCTTGTCTCTTCCCTCCTCTTCTCCATCACCCAGTCCTTGTCTCGTCCCTCCTCTCCTCTCTTCACCCTGTCCTTGTCTCATCCCTCCTCTCCTCTCTTCACCCTGTTCTTGTCTTTTCCCTCCTCTCCTCCATCGCCCTGTCCTTCTCTAATCCCTTCTCTCCTCTCTTCACCCTGTCCTTGTCTTTTCCCTCCTCTCCTCCATCACCCTGTCCTTGTCTCTTCCCTCCTCTCCTCTCTTCACCCTGTCCTTGTCTCTTCCCTCCTCTTCTCCATCACCCTGTCCTTGTCTCTTCCCTCCTCTTCTCCATCACCCTGTCCTTGTCTCGTCCCTCCTCTCCTCTCTTCACCCTGTCCTTGTCTCATCCCTCCTCTCCTCTCTTCACCCTGTTCTTGTCTTTTCCCTCCTCTCCTCCATCGCCCTGTCCTTCTCTAATCCCTCCTCTCCTCTCTTCACCCTGTCCTTGTCTTTTCCCTCCTCTCCTCCATCACCCTGTCCTTGTCTCTTCCCTCCTCTCCTCTCTTCACCCTGTCCTTGTCTCCTCCCTCCTCTCCTCTACACCCTGTCCTTGTCTCTTCCCTCCTCTCCTCCATCACCCTGCCCTTGTCTCTTCCCTCCTCTCCTCTCTTCACCCTGTCCTTGTCTCTTCCCTCCTCTCCTCTCTTCACCCTGTCCTTGTCTCATCCCTCCTCTCCTCCACCACCCTGTCCTTGTCTCATCCCTCCTCTCCTCTCTTCACCCTGTCCTTGTCTCCTCCCTCCTCTCCTCTCTTCACCCTGTCCTTGTCTCCTCCCTCCTCTCCTCTCCACCCTGTCCTTGTCTCTTCCCTCCTCTCCTCTCTTCACCCTGTCCTTGTCTCCTCCCTCCTCTCCTCTCCACCCTGTCCTTGTCTCTTCCCTCCTCTCCTCCATCACCCTGTCCTCCTCTCCTCTCCACACTGTTCTTGTCTCTTCCCTCCTCTCCTCTCTTCACCCTGTCCTTGTCTCTTCCCTCCTCTTCTCCATCACCCTGTCCTTGTCTCTTCCCTCCTCTCCACCTACACCCTGTCCTTGTCTCTTCCCTCCGCTTCTCCATCACCCTGTCCTTGTCTCTTCCCCCCTCTCCTTCATCACCCTGTCCTTGTCTCTTCCCTCCTCTCCTCTCTATCACTCTGTCCTTGTCTCTTCCCTCCTCTCCTCTCTTCACCCTGTCCTTGACTCTTCCCTCCTCTTCTCCATCACCCTGTCCTTGACTCTTCCCTCCTCTTCTCCATCACCCTGTCCTTGTCTCTTCCCTCCTCTCCTCTCTTCACCCTGTCCTTGACTCTTCCCTCGTCTCCTCTCTTCACCCTGTCCTTGTCTCATCCCTCCTCTCCTCTCTTCACCCTGTCCTTGTCTCTTCCCTCCTCTCCTCTCTTCACCCTGTCCTTGTCTCTTCCCCCTCTCCTCCATCACCCTGTCCTTGTCTCTTCCCCCCTCTCCTTCATCACCCTGTCCTTGTCTCTTCCCTCCTCTCCTCTCTATCACTCTGTCCTTGTCTCTTCCCTCCTCTCCTCTCTTCACCCTGTCCTTGACTCTTCCCTCCTCTTCTCCATCACCCTGTCCTTGACTCTTCCCTCCTCTTCTCCATCACCCTGTCCTTGTCTCTTCCCTCCTCTCCTCTCTTCACCCTGTCCTTGACTCTTCCCTCCTCTCCTCTCTTCACCCTGTCCTTGTCTCATCCCTCCTCTCCTCTCTTCACCCTGTCCTTGTCTCCTCCCTCCTCTCCTCTCTTCACCCTGTCCTTGTCTCCTCCCTCCTCTCCTCTCCACCCTGTCCTTGTCTCTTCCCTCCTCTCCTCTCTTCACCCTGTCCTTGTCTCCTCCCTCCTCTCCTCTCCACCCTGTCCTTGTCTCTTCCCTCCTCTCCTCCATCACCCTGTCCTCCTCTCCTCTCCACACTGTTCTTGTCTCTTCCCTCCTCTCCTCTCTTCACCCTGTCCTTGTCTCTTCCCTCCTCTTCTCCATCACCCTGTCCTTGTCTCTTCCCTCCTCTCCACCTACACCCTGTCCTTGTCTCTTCCCTCCGCTTCTCCATCACCCTGTCCTTGTCTCTTCCCCCCTCTCCTTCATCACCCTGTCCTTGTCTCTTCCCTCCTCTCCTCTCTATCACTCTGTCCTTGTCTCTTCCCTCCTCTCCTCTCTTCACCCTGTCCTTGACTCTTCCCTCCTCTTCTCCATCACCCTGTCCTTGACTCTTCCCTCCTCTTCTCCATCACCCTGTCTTTGTCTCTTCCCTCCTCTCCTCTCTTCACCCTGTCCTTGACTCTTCCCTCCTCTCCTCTCTTCACCCTGTCCTTGTCTCATCCCTCCTCTCCTCTCTTCACCCTGTCCTTGTCTCTTCCCTCCTCTCCTCTCTTCACCCTGTCCTTGTCTCTTCCCCCTCTCCTCCATCACCTTGTCCTTGTCTCTTCCCTCCTCTTCCCCCCTCTCCTCTCTTCACCCTGTCCTTGTCTCTTCCCTCCTCTCCTCTCTTCACCATGTCCTTGTCTCTTCCCTCCTCTCCTCTCTTCACCCTGTCCTTGTCTCTTCCCTCCTCTCCTCTCTTCACCCTGTCCTTGTCTCTTCCCACCTCTCCTCTCTTCACCATGTCCTTGACTCTTCCCTCCTCTTCTTTCATCACCCTGTCCTTGTCTCTTCCCTCCTCTTCTCCATCACCCTGTCCTTGTCTCTTCCCCCCTCTCCTTCATCACCCTGTCCTTGTCTCTTCCCTCCTCTTCCCCCCTCTCCTCTCTTCACCCTGTCCTTGTCTCTTCCCTCCTCTCCTCTCTTCACCCTGTCCTTGTCTCTTCCCTCCTCTCCTCTCTTCACCCTGTCCTTGTCTCTTCCCTCCTCTCCTCTCTTCACCCTGTCCTTGTCTCCTCCCTCCTCTCCTCTCCACACTGTTCTTGTCTCTTCCCTCCTCTCCTCTCTGCACCCTGTCCTTGTCTCTTCCCTCCTCTTCTCCACCACCCTGTCCTTGTCTCTTCCCTCCTCTCCACCTACACCCTTTCCTTGTCTCTTCCCTCCGCTTCTCCATCACCCTGTCCTTGTCTCTTCCCTCCTCTTCACCATCACCCTGTCCTTGTATCTTCCCCCCTCTCCTTCATCACCCTGTCCTTGTCTCTTCCCTCCTCTCCTCTCTATCACTCTGTCCTTGTCTCTTCCCTCCTCTCCTCTCTTCACCCTGTCCTTGACTCTTCCCTCCTCTCCTCTCTATCACTCTGTCCTTGTCTCTTCCTTCCTCTCCTCTCTTCACCCTGTCCTTGACTCTTCCCTCCTCTTCTCCATCACCCTGTCCTTGACTCTTCCCTCCTCTTCTCCATCACCCTGTCCTTGTCTCTTCCCTCCTCTCCTCTCTTCACCCTGTCCTTGTCTGTTCCCCCTCTCCTCCATCACCCTGTCCTTGTCTCTTCCCTCCTCTTCCCCCCTCTCCTCTCTTCACCCTGTCCTTGTCTCTTCCCTCCTCTCCTTTCATCACCCTGTCCTTGTCTCTTCCCTCCTCTTCTCCATCACCCTGTCCTTGTCTCTTCCCCCCTCTCCTTCATCACCCTGTCCTTGTCTCTTCCCTCCTCTTCCCCCCTCTCCTCTCTTCACCCTATCCCTGTCTCTTCCCTCCTTTCCTCTCTTCACCCTGTCCTTGTCTCTTCCCTCCTCTCCTCTCTTCACCCTGTCCTTGTCTCTTCCCTCCTCTCCTCTCTTCACCCTGTCCTTGTCTCCTCCCTCCTCTCCTCTCCACACTGTTCTTGTCTCTTCCCTCCTCTCCTCTCTGCACCCTGTCCTTGTCTCTTCCCTCCTCTTCTCCACCACCCTGTCCTTGTCTCTTCCCTCCTCTCCACCTACACCCTTTCCTTGTCTCTTCCCTCCGCTTCTCCATCACCCTGTCCTTGTCTCTTCCCTCCTCTTCACCATCACCCTGTCCTTGTATCTTCCCCCCTCTCCTTCATCACCCTGTCCTTGTCTCTTCCCTCCTCTCCTCTCTATCACTCTGTCCTTGTCTCTTCCCTCCTCTCCTCTCTTCACCCTGTCCTTGACTCTTCCCTCCTCTCCTCTCTATCACTCTGTCCTTGTCTCTTCCCTCCTCTCCTCTCTTCACCCTGTCCTTGACTCTTCCCTCCTCTTCTCCATCACCCTGTCCTTGACTCTTCCCTCCTCTTCTCCATCACCCTGTCCTTGTCTCTTCCCTCCTCTCCTCTCTTCACCCTGTCCTTGACTCTTCCCTCCTCTCCTCTCTTCACCCTGTCCTTGTCTCATCCCTCCTCTCCTCTCTTCACCCTGTCCTTGTCTCTTCCCTCCTCTCCTCTCTTCACCCTGTCCTTGTCTCTTCCCCCTCTCCTCCATCACCCTGTCCTTGTCTCTTCCCCCCTCTCCTTCATCACCCTGTCCTTGTCTCTTCCCTCCTCTCCTCTCTATCACTCTGTCCTTGTCTCTTCCCTCCTCTCCTCTCTTCACCCTGTCCTTGACTCTTCCCTCCTCTTCTCCATCACCCTGTCCTTGACTCTTCCCTCCTCTTCTCCATCACCCTGTCCTTGTCTCTTCCCTCCTCTCCTCTCTTCACCCTGTCCTTGACTCTTCCCTCCTCTCCTCTCTTCACCCTGTCCTTGTCTCATCCCTCCTCTCCTCTCTTCACCCTGTCCTTGTCTCCTCCCTCCTCTCCTCTCTTCACCCTGTCCTTGTCTCCTCCCTCCTCTCCTCTCCACCCTGTCCTTGTCTCTTCCCTCCTCTCCTCTCTTCACCCTGTCCTTGTCTCCTCCCTCCTCTCCTCTCCACCCTGTCCTTGTCTCTTCCCTCCTCTCCTCCATCACCCTGTCCTCCTCTCCTCTCCACACTGTTCTTGTCTCTTCCCTCCTCTCCTCTCTTCACCCTGTCCTTGTCTCTTCCCTCCTCTTCTCCATCACCCTGTCCTTGTCTCTTCCCTCCTCTCCACCTACACCCTGTCCTTGTCTCTTCCCTCCGCTTCTCCATCACCCTGTCCTTGTCTCTTCCCCCCTCTCCTTCATCACCCTGTCCTTGTCTCTTCCCTCCTCTCCTCTCTATCACTCTGTCCTTGTCTCTTCCCTCCTCTCCTCTCTTCACCCTGTCCTTGACTCTTCCCTCCTCTTCTCCATCACCCTGTCCTTGACTCTTCCCTCCTCTTCTCCATCACCCTGTCCTTGTCTCTTCCCTCCTCTCCTCTCTTCACCCTGTCCTTGACTCTTCCCTCCTCTCCTCTCTTCACCCTGTCCTTGTCTCATCCCTCCTCTCCTCTCTTCACCCTGTCCTTGTCTCTTCCCTCCTCTCCTCTCTTCACCCTGTCCTTGTCTCTTCCCCCTCTCCTCCATCACCTTGTCCTTGTCTCTTCCCTCCTCTTCCCCCCTCTCCTCTCTTCACCCTGTCCTTGTCTCTTCCCTCCTCTCCTCTCTTCACCATGTCCTTGTCTCTTCCCTCCTCTCCTCTCTTCACCCTGTCCTTGTCTCTTCCCTCCTCTCCTCTCTTCACCCTGTCCTTGTCTCTTCCCACCTCTCCTCTCTTCACCATGTCCTTGACTCTTCCCTCCTCTTCTTTCATCACCCTGTCCTTGTCTCTTCCCTCCTCTTCTCCATCACCCTGTCCTTGTCTCTTCCCCCCTCTCCTTCATCACCCTGTCCTTGTCTCTTCCCTCCTCTTCCCCCCTCTCCTCTCTTCACCCTGTCCTTGTCTCTTCCCTCCTCTCCTCTCTTCACCCTGTCCTTGTCTCTTCCCTCCTCTCCTCTCTTCACCCTGTCCTTGTCTCTTCCCTCCTCTCCTCTCTTCACCCTGTCCTTGTCTCCTCCCTCCTCTCCTCTCCACACTGTTCTTGTCTCTTCCCTCCTCTCCTCTCTGCACCCTGTCCTTGTCTCTTCTCTTCCCTCCTCTTCTCCACCACCCTGTCCTTGTCTCTTCCCTCCTCTCCACCTACACCCTTTCCTTGTCTCTTCCCTCCGCTTCTCCATCACCCTGTCCTTGTCTCTTCCCTCCTCTTCACCATCACCCTGTCCTTGTATCTTCCCCCCTCTCCTTCATCACCCTGTCCTTGTCTCTTCCCTCCTCTCCTCTCTATCACTCTGTCCTTGTCTCTTCCCTCCTCTCCTCTCTTCACCCTGTCCTTGTCTCCTCCCTCCTCTCCTCTCCACACTGTTCTTGTCTCTTCCCTCCTCTCCTCTCTGCACCCTGTCCTTGTCTCTTCCCTCCTCTTCTCCACCACCCTGTCCTTGTCTCTTCCCTCCTCTCCACCTACACCCTTTCCTTGTCTCTTCCCTCCGCTTCTCCATCACCCTGTCCTTGTCTCTTCCCTCCTCTTCACCATCACCCTGTCCTTGTATCTTCCCCCCTCTCCTTCATCACCCTGTCCTTGTCTCTTCCCTCCTCTCCTCTCTATCACTCTGTCCTTGTCTCTTCCCTCCTCTCCTCTCTTCACCCTGTCCTTGACTCTTCCCTCCTCTCCTCTCTATCACTCTGTCCTTGTCTCTTCCTTCCTCTCCTCTCTTCACCCTGTCCTTGACTCTTCCCTCCTCTTCTCCATCACCCTGTCCTTGACTCTTCCCTCCTCTTCTCCATCACCCTGTCCTTGTCTCTTCCCTCCTCTCCTCTCTTCACCCTGTCCTTGTCTGTTCCCCCTCTCCTCCATCACCCTGTCCTTGTCTCTTCCCTCCTCTTCCCCCCTCTCCTCTCTTCACCCTGTCCTTGTCTCTTCCCTCCTCTCCTTTCATCACCCTGTCCTTGTCTCTTCCCTCCTCTTCTCCATCACCCTGTCCTTGTCTCTTCCCCCCTCTCCTTCATCACCCTGTCCTTGTCTCTTCCCTCCTCTTCCCCCCTCTCCTCTCTTCACCCTATCCCTGTCTCTTCCCTCCTTTCCTCTCTTCACCCTGTCCTTGTCTCTTCCCTCCTCTCCTCTCTTCACCCTGTCCTTGTCTCTTCCCTCCTCTCCTCTCTTCACCCTGTCCTTGTCTCCTCCCTCCTCTCCTCTCCACACTGTTCTTGTCTCTTCCCTCCTCTCCTCTCTGCACCCTGTCCTTGTCTCTTCCCTCCTCTTCTCCACCACCCTGTCCTTGTCTCTTCCCTCCTCTCCACCTACACCCTTTCCTTGTCTCTTCCCTCCGCTTCTCCATCACCCTGTCCTTGTCTCTTCCCTCCTCTTCACCATCACCCTGTCCTTGTATCTTCCCCCCTCTCCTTCATCACCCTGTCCTTGTCTCTTCCCTCCTCTCCTCTCTATCACTCTGTCCTTGTCTCTTCCCTCCTCTCCTCTCTTCACCCTGTCCTTGACTCTTCCCTCCTCTCCTCTCTATCACTCTGTCCTTGTCTCTTCCTTCCTCTCCTCTCTTCACCCTGTCCTTGACTCTTCCCTCCTCTTCTCCATCACCCTGTCCTTGACTCTTCCCTCCTCTTCTCCATCACCCTGTCCTTGTCTCTTCCCTCCTCTCCTCTCTTCACCCTGTCCTTGTCTGTTCCCCCTCTCCTCCATCACCCTGTCCTTGTCTCTTCCCTCCTCTTCCCCCCTCTCCTCTCTTCACCCTGTCCTTGTCTCTTCCCTCCTCTCCTCTCTTCACCCTGTCCTTGTCTCTTCCCTCCTCTCATCTCTTCACCCTGTCCTTGTCTCTTCCCTCCTCTCCTCTCTTCACCCTGTCCATGACTCTTCCCTCCTCTCCTCTCTATCACTCTGCCCTTGTCTCTTCCCTCCTCTCCTCTCTTCACCCTGTCCTTGACTCTTCCCTCCTCTTCTCCATCACCCTGTCCTTGTCTCTTCCCTCCTCTTCTCCATCACCCTGTCCTTGTCTCTTCCCCCCTCTCCTTCATCACCCTGTCCTTGTCTCTTCCCTCCTCTTCCCCCCTCTCCTCTCTTCACCCTGTCCTTGTCTCTTCCCTCCTCTCCTCTCTATCACCCTGGCCTTGTCTCTTCCCTCCTCTCCTCTCTATCACCCTGTCCTTGTCTCCTCCCTCCTCTCCTCTCTTCACCCTGTCCTTGTCTCCTCCCTCCTCTCCTCTCCACACTGTCCTTGTCTCTTCCCTCCTCTCCTCTCTTCACCCTGTCCTTGTCTCCTCCCTCCTCTTCTCTCTTCACCCTGTCCTTGTCTCTTCCCTCTTCTCCTCTCTTCACCCTGTCCTTGTCTCTTCCCTCCTCTTCTCCATCACCCTGTCATTGTCTCTACCCTCCTCTTCTCCATCACCCTGTCCTTGTCTCTTCCCTCCTCTCCTCTCTTCACCCTCTCCTTGTCTCTTCCCTCCTCTTCTCCATCACCCTGTCCTTGTCTCTTCCCTCCTCTTCTCCATCACCCTGTCCTTGTCTCGTCCCTCCTCTCCTCTCTTCACCCCGCCTGCTCTCCTCTCCTCTCTTTATCTCTTTATCTCTCCTCTTGTCCTCCTCTTGTCCTCTCTGTTCCTAAGCCTCACATTCACATCCTAATTCTAACTACTTTACTTGAAGGACATCCCCTTGTTGCATCCCTTGCACCTTAAATCTATTCCTCTCCTTTGCCCTTCCCATTCTACCTACGCTCCTCCATCCTTTCTATCGCCATCACCCAACCCAACTCTCATTTTCCCCTTCTGCTACTTCCTCAGCTTCCAGAGGACTTCCCCTCTCTGTGGTAGGCCCTGGGCTGGTGTGTGTGAGAGTCAGGTGAGACCTACCAATCTTGGGGGACTTGGTGTTGGGCCTAACAAGAGGGCCTTACATTTGTACAGTATATAAACGCATGCGCTACACAGGCACACACACACACGGAGACACACAAAATGTATGTGTACTGACACAGACACACAGTGTTGTTTTGTCAGCACAGCAAGAGCAGCCTAGGAGTGAAGGAGGAGACGGTAGCACTACCCGGGATCGGAAAACTTCTATAAGGAGTTAAAACAAGGAGAACAGCACCTTGGACAAGATAGGCCCATACATGTCAACCAGGGGAGTAATCTACAACAGTTATCAAAGCATCCTTCCTAATATCTCCTCCAGCTTCTCCATTACCCCCTCACCACGCCCCCTCCTCACTCCCACTCCCATTGTCAGCCCCCCCCCCCCCCCCCCGGCAATGTGCAGCAGTGTGATACTGAGAGAGGGCAGTTGAGCCCCACATAAAGACCTGCCCATAATCTCCTCCCATTGACAGGTCCACCTACCCCACCCACTGTGGCCAACACACACACACACACATATAGATGTGCACACTCTACGGCACGTCCCTACCATGCTATACACACCTACACACACACAAACACCTACACACACGCACATGTACGCCACACACGAACACGCTATGGCACGTCCCCACCATGCAATACACACACACACACACACACACACACACACACATACTCCTAGTGAGAGGGTTCTTTAAAGCAGGGGCCGCACCCGGAGTGACATGCTCTATTATAAATAGCCTAATCTATATGGTAATACTGTTGTATTCTACAAGCACAGAATAGGGATAAGATAACATTGTGACTTCAGGGTTCGGACTGCCTTCTATGGTAATTGTTATCAAAGGTTATTCTGGATGACATCGTGGCTGTGTTGTGATGGGCTCTGGCCTGTTATTTATGATATGAATTATGATAACCATGGTGTCGCTTGTCCTCTGCCTCTCCGGCAGCCAGATACAATAAATTGCTATCGTTAATCACCTGTTCTTTGTTCCGCCATGATTACCCCTCCGCCGCAATAAGAGTTTTATTTAAGGAAGAATATGGATTTGTCATCCACAATATTTTATGTCCTGACATTTCATTTGTTAAAGGGGACGCAGGCTGTATTTGCATTTTATGACTCCCTCTCTTCTCTCTCTCTCTCTTTACTCACTCGCTCTTTCTCTTCTCTCTTCTCTCTTTTATCCATACGGTGTAGGTGGCATTAGTGTATTAGGTAAGGGAAGCAGGGACATATAGGAGAGGAACAGAGGCGATGGATGTTGTCTGGGCTCCCGAGTGGCGCAGCGGTCTAAGGCACTGCATCTCAGTGCTAGAGGCGTCTCTACAGACCCTGGTTTGATTCCAGATCACAATCGGCCGTTGATCACAAGTGATTGGGATTCCAAGCTATGTCTAGTTGATTGTTGATCATTGCTAGACAGACATTTTCAAGTCTTGCCATAGATCTTTAAGCCAATTTAAGTCAAAACTGTAATGAGGCCACTCAGGAACATTCAATGTTGTCTTGGTAAGCAACTCCAGTGTAAATTTGGCCTTGTGTTTTAGGTTATTAACCTGCTGACAGGTGGATTTGTCTCCAAGTGTCTGTTGGAAGGCAGACTGAAACAGGTTTTCCGCAAGTATTTTGCCTGTGCTTACCCCTATTCCATTTATTTTTATCCTAAAAAACTCCCTAGTCCTTGCCGATGACAAGCAGACCCATAACATGATGCAGCCACCACCATGCTTGAAAATATGAAGAGTGTTACTCAGAGATGTGTTGTGTTGGATTTGCCCCAAACATAACGCTATTCAGGACATAAAGCTCATTTGCTGTTTTTTTGCAGTTTTACTTTACTTCTTGCAATCAGGATGCATGTTTTGGAATATTTTTATGCTTCCTTCTTTTCACTCTGTCATTTAGGTTAGTATTGCAGAGTAACTATAATGTTGTTGATTCATCCTCAGTTTTCTTATATAACACCAATTAAACTCTGTAACTGTTTTAAAGTCCCCATTGGCCTCATGATGAAATCCCTGAGTGGTTTGGTTCCTTTCCAGAAACTGAGTTAGGAAGGACGCCTGTATCTTTGCGGTGACTGGATGTATTGATACACCATTCAAAGTATAATTAATAACTTCACCATGGTCAAAGTGTCACGGCCTGACCTTAGTTCCTTGTTTATGTCTCTATTTTGGTTTGGTCGGGGCGTGAGTTGGGGTGGGCATTCTATGTTGTTTTTCTATGTTTTCTTTTCTATGTATTTGGCCTGGTATGGTTCCCAATCAGAGGCAGCTGTCTATCGTTGTCTCTGATTGAGATCCATACTTAGGTAGCCTTTTCCCACCTGGTGTTTGTGGGTAGTTGTTTCCTGTTTTGTGTTTTCACCTTTCAGGACTGTTTCGATTTTAATTTCTTACATTCACTTTGTTATTTTGTATTTTTCGTGTTATGTTATAATAAATAATCATGGACACTTACCACGCTGCGCTTTGGTCCGATTCTTCCTACTCCTCATCCGATGAAGAAGAAGATCGTTTCACAAAGGGATATTCAATGTCTGCTTTTTATTTATTTTTTACTCATCTACCAATAGGTGACCTTTGCGAAGCATTGCCAGGTTTTTATTCTAGAACTTATTTAGGCTTGCCATAACAAAGGGGTTGAATACCTATTGACTCAAGGCATTTCAGCTTTTCCTTTGTAATTAATTTATAAACATTTCTCAAAACAACATTTCCCTTTGACATTTCGGTGTCACGACTTCCACTGAAGTCGGCTCATCTCCTTGTTCGGGCGGCGATCGACGTCACCGGCCTTCTAGCCATCGTCGCTCCATTTCTCATTTATCCATTTGTTTTGTCTTGTTCCATTACACAGCTGGTTTTCATTCCATAATTACTGCATGTATTTCGTCCTCTGTTCCCCACCATGTCTTTGTGTGTAATTGTTTATTGTTATGTAGATTTTGTCAGGCGCTATACTTTTGCTATGTTTCGTGTTTTTGACACGTTATTGTTCTTATGTGCTGTCATTTCTGGAACGGAATTAAAGTGCGCCTGTTTACTACACTCTGCTCTCCTGCACCTGAATCCGCCTCACGTACACACCCCTGACATTGGGGAAATTGTGGTGTTGGCCAGTGACACAAAATCTCAATGTAATCCATTTTAAATTCAGGCTGTAACACAACGAAGTGTGAAAAAAAATCAAGGAGTGTGAATACCTTCTGAAGGCCCTGTAGGTCTCTGGGAGATAAATGTTTTATAGTGTAGCCATTTCCTCTTCCTGTTTGGCTGGTGCCAGGCGAGCCACCCTGCTGCCACTGAGGAATGTGGATAATGTTGTTGGCCCTAGGCACCAAGAACAGAGCACAGAGACATTAAACACACACACACACCATACACACACATACACATATGCACACCCATTCCACCAACGGGAAGAAACTATAACAACATGTAAACATAACAGGAATAGACGTCTTCAAAGACATAACCCTCTGGAAATGACTTTGAATGACTTTGACCTTGTTGGCTTTATTCACACTTAAACAAACACACACTCGCACACACGAAAACACACACACACACACACACACACACAGTAGGCCCTTTCCCTCTCAGCTCCACCTTCCTCTCACTTGTCTGACCTTCCAGTCCGGGGGGGATGGAAAGAGCAGGAGCACTGTGGAACCTTGGGCTGCGAGTTATGCAGGACTGAGCTTTGAATAATTGTCCCGCAATATGAGTGTCTCTGATTAATTGCCTGAGATAAGGTCTGCTTTCCTCCCCCTGCCTGCCCCTTCCTCCCCCTCAGGCCCCCCTGCCTGCCTGAGCTCTAATAATCAGCCCTGGGTACTGGGAGACAGAGAGATGGAGGGAAGGAGAGAGGGGAGCAGGGGGAGAAACAGGATTGAGAAAGGGAAAGAGAGAAAGTGAGGGAGACAGAGAGAGGTCATGGAGAGAAAGAGAGAGAGTGTGAGCAAGAGGAGAGAGAGTAGAGAGATATGGTGGTGGGGCAGAGAGAGCGAGAGGAGAGAGTAAAAAGAGAGATAGTGGTGGAACAGAGAGAGGGAAAGAGAGAGAGAGGAGAGAGTAGAAATATAGATCATGGTGGAGCAGAGAGAGAGAGAGGGAAGAGAGTAGAAAGCGAGATAGTGGTGGAGCAGAGAGAGACAGAGGGAAGAGAGTAGAAAGAGAGATAGTGGTGGAGCAGAGAGAGACAGAGGGAAGAAAGTAGAAAGAGAGATAGTGGTGGAGCAGAGAGAGACAGAGGGAAGAGAGTAGAAAGATAGATAGTGGTGGAACAGAGAGAGGGAAAGAGCGAGAGGAGAGAGTAGAAAGAGAGATAGTGGTGAAACAGAGAGAGGGAAAGAGAGAGAGGAGAGAGTAGAAAGAGAGATAGTGGTGGAACAGAGAGAGGGAAAGAGCGAGAGGAGAGAGTAGAAAGAGAGATAGTGGTGAAACAGAGAGAGGGAAAGAGAGAGAGGAGAGAGTAGAAAGAGAGATAGTGGTGGAACAGAGAGAGAGAAGGAGAGAGAGGAGAGAGTAGAAAGAGAGATAGTGGTGGAACAAAGAGAGAGAAAGAGAGAGGAGAGAGGAGAAAGAGAGAGTGGTGGAGCAGAGAGAGACAGAGGGAAGAGAGTAGAATGAGAGATACTGGTGGAGCAGAGAGAGAGGGAGGGGAGAGAGTAGAAACATAGATAGTGGTGGAGCAGAGAGAGCGAGAGGGAAGAGAGTAGAAAGCGAGATAGTGGTGGAGCAGAGAGAGAGTCGAAAGTGAGATAGTGGTGGAGCAGAGAGAGAAGAAAGAGAGATAGTGATGGAGCAGAGAGAGAGGGGGAGAGTAGAAAGATAGATAATGTTGGAGCAGAGAGAGACAGGGGGAAGAGAGTCGAAAGCGAGATAGTGGTGGAGCAGAGATAGAGTAGAAAGAGAGATAGTGGTGGAGCAGAGAGAGACAGGGGGAAGAGAGTAGAAAGAGAGATAGTGGTGGAGCAGAGAGAAGAGAGTAGAAAGCTGCGACCGGGCGCTGCGCCCGGCCCGCCACAGGAGTAGCTGGTGCGCGATTAGACAAGGATTTCCCTACCGGCCAAACCCTCCCTAACCTGGACGACGCTAGGCCAATTGTGCGTTGCCCCACGGACCTCCCGGTCACAGCCGGTTACGACAAAGCCTGGGCGCGAACCCAGAGTCTCTGGTGGCGCAGCTGGCGCTGCAGTACAGCGCCCTTAATTACTGCGCCACCCTGGAGGCCCTTGAAGTTGGAGACTTTTATCTCCCTCACCAACTTCAAACATCTGCTATCTGAGCAGCTAACCGATCGCTGCAGCTGTACATAGTCCATCGGTAAATAGCCCACCCAATTTACCTACCTCATCCCCATACTGTTTATACACCAGTATCTCTACCTGCACATGACCATCTGATCATTTATCACTCCAGTGTTAATCTGCTAAATTGTAATTATCCGCCTACCTCCTCATGCCTTTTGCACACAATGTATATAGACTCTTTTTTTCTTTCTACTGTGTTATTGACTTGTTTATTGTTTACTCCATGTGTAACTCTGTGTTGTCTGTTCACACTGCTATGCTTTATCTTGGCCAGGTCGCAGTTGTAAATGAGAACTTGTTCTCAACTAGCCTACCTGGTTAAATAAAGGTGAAATAAAAAATAAATAAAAAAGAGAGAGAGAGTAGAAAGAGAGATAGTGGTGGAGCAGAGAGAGACAGAGGGAAGAGAGTAGAAAGAGAGATAGTGGTGGAGCAGAGAGAGACAGGGGGAAGAGAGTAGAAAGATAGATAGTGGTGGAGCAGAGAGAGACAGGGGGAAGAGAGTAGAAAGAGAGATAGTGGTGGAGCAGAGAGAGACAGGGGGAAGAGAGTAGAAAGAGAGATAGTGGTAGAGCAGAGAGAGAGTAGAAAGAGAGATAGTGGTGGAGCAGAGAGAGACAGAGGGTAGAGAGTAGAAAGCAAGATAGTGGTGGAGCAGAGAGACAGAGGGAAGAGAGTAGAAAGAGAGATAGTGGTGGAGCAGAGAGAGACAGAGGGAAGAGAGTAGAAAGCGAGATAGTGGTGGAGCAGAGAGAGACAGAGGGAAGAGAGTAGAAAGAGAGATAGTGGTGGAGCAGAGAGAGACAGGGGGAAGAGAGTAGAAAGAGAGATAGTGGTAGAGCAGAGAGAGAGTAGAAAGATAGATAGTGGTGGAGCAGAGAGAGACAGGGGGAAGAGAGTAGAAAGAGAGATAGTGGTAGAGCAGAGAGAGAGTAGAAAGAGAGATAGTGGTGGAGCAGAGAGAGACAGAGGGTAGAGAGTAGAAAGCGAGATAGTGGTGGAGCAGAGAGACAGAGGGAAGAGAGTAGAAAGAGAGATAGTGGTGGAGCAGAGAGAGACAGAGGGAAGAGAGTAGAAAGCGAGATAGTGGTGGAGCAGAGAGAGACAGAGGGAAGAGAGTAGAAAGAGAGATAGTGGTGGAGCAGAGAGAGACAGAGGGAAGAGAGTAGAAAGAGAGATAGTGGTGGAGCAGAGAGAGAGAGACACCATTTTACTGACCTTTTCATCATAGATTATGAGGATGACAGTTATAATTACTTAACAATTACAAAGCCCCTCATTACGGGTGACAGGCACAATCAGCAATGCCATGAATAACTTAGTAAAAATATTACAACATATTTACAAGCTAACAAATAAATACATGAAATACTTTGTAATGTGTAAGGTGAATATGAGTGTAGACTAAAAGAGCAGGTGACATAGATTTCTTGACACTGCTAGCTATACACTGCTCTTTCACTTTGAAATAACTTTATAGACAGTCGTTTGAGGGATGAGCAACATTGAGGC
>NC_092179.1:15690361-15692861 GCF_045791955.1 Oncorhynchus clarkii lewisi | reverse complement strand
GTAGTAGTAGTAGTAGTAGTAGCTATAGTAGTAGTAGTAGTAGTAGTAGTAGTAGTAGCAGTAGTAGCAGCAGTAGTAGTAGTAGTAGCAGTAACAGTAGTAGCATTAGTAGCACTAGTAGCACTAGTAGTATTAGTAGTAGTAGTAGTAGCAGTAGTAGTAATAGTAGTAGTAGTAGTAGTAGTACTAGTAGTAGTAGTAGTAGCAGTAGCAGTAGAGGTAGTAGTAGTAGTAGCAATAGTAATAGTAGCAGTAGTAGTAGTAGCAGTAGAGGTAGTAGTGGTAGTAGGTATAGTAATAGTAGCAGTAGTAGTAGTAGTAGTAGTGGCAGTAGTAGTATTAACAGTATTAGTAGCAATAGTTGAAGCAGTAGTAGTAAAAGTAGTATCAGTAGTCGTAACAGTAGTAGTAGCAGTAGTAGTAGCATTAGCAGTAGTAGTAGTAGTAGTAGTAGTAGTGGCAGTAGTATTAACAGAGGTAGGAGCAGTAGTAGTAGCAGTAGTAGCAGTAGTAGTAGTAGCAGTACTAGTAGTAGTAGCAGCAGTAGTAGCAGTAACAGTAGTAGTAGTAGTAGTAGTAGTAGCAGTAACAGTAGTAGTAGTAGGAGTATTAGTAGCACTAGTAGCAATAGAAGTAGTAGTAGTAGTAGCAGTAGTAGTAGTAGTAGCAGTAGTAGTAGTAGTGGCATTAGTAGCACCAGTAGCACTAGTAGTAGTAGTAGCTGTAGCAGCATTGGTAGGAGTAGTTGTACTTGTAGTAGCATTAGTAGCACTAGTAGTAGTTGTAGTAGCAGTAGCAGTAGAGGTAGTAGTAGTAGAGGTAGTAGCTATATTAGAAGTAGTAGTAGTAGTAGCATTAGTAGCACTAGTAGCACTAGCAGTAGCAGTAGAGGTAGTAGTAGTAGTAGTAGTAGCTATAGTAGTAGTAGTAGTAGTAGTAGCAGTAGTAGTAGTAGCAGCAGTAGTGGTAGTAGTAGCTGTAGTAGTAAAAGTAGTAGCAGTAGTAGTAGCAGTAGTAGCAGTAGTAGTAATAGCAGTAGTAGGAGTAGTAGCAGCGGTAGTAGTAGTAGTAGCAGCAGTAGTAGCAGTAGAAGCAGTAACAGTAGTAGTAGTAGTAGTAGTAGTAGTAGCAGTAACATTAGTAGTAGTAGGAGTATTAGTAGAACTAGTAGCAATAGAAGTAGTAGTAGTAGCAGTAGTAGTAGTAGTAGCAGTAGTAGTAGTAGTAGTGGCATTAGTAGCACCAGTAGCATTAGTATTAGTAGTAGTAGTAGCTGTAGCAGCATTGGTAGGAGTAGTTGTACTCGTAGTAGCATTAGTAGTTGTAGTAGTAGTAGTAGTAGTAGTAGTAGAGGTAGTAGCTATATTAGAAGTAGTAGTAGTAGTAGTAGCATTAGTAGCACTAGTAGCACTAGCAGTAGCAGTAGAGGTAGTAATAGTAGTAGCTATAGTAGTAGTAGTAGTAGTAGTAGTAGTAGCAGTAGTAGTAGTAGCAGCAGTAGTGGTAGTAGTAGCTGTAGCAGTAGTAGCTATAGTAGTAGTAGTAGTAGTAGCAGTAAAAGTAGTAGTAGTAGTAGTAGTAGAGGTAGTAGCTATATTAGAAGTAGTAGTAGTAGTAGTAGTAGTAGTAGTAGTAGTAGTAGTAGTAGTAGTAGTAGCAGCAGCAGTAGTGGTAGTAGTAGCTGTAGTAGTAGTAGTAGCTATAGTAGTAGTAGTAGTAGTAGTAGCAGGAACAGTAGTAGTAGTAGTAGTAGTAGTAGCAGCAGTAGTAGAAGTAGTAGCTATGTTAGTAGTAGTAGTAGCTATTGTAGTAGTAGTAGTAGTAGCTATTGTAGTAGTAGTAGTAGTAGTAGTAGCAGTAGTAGTAGTAGTAGTAGTAGCAGCAGTAGTAGTAGTAGTAGTAGTAGCAGTAGAAGTAGTAGTAGCAGTAGCAGCAGATATAGTAGTAATTAGCAGCAGTAATACTAGTAGTAGTAGCAGTAGTAGTAGTAGGAGAAGCTAAAGTAGTAGTAGTAGTAGTGGTAGTAGTAGTAGTAGTAGTAGTAGTAGTAGTAGCAGTAATATTAGTAGTATCAGTAGTAGTAGCATTAGTAGTACTAGTAGTAGTAGTAGCAGTAGCAGTAGAGGTAGTAGTAGTAGTATCAATAATAATAGTAGCAGTAGCAGTAGTAGTAGTAGTGGCAGTAGTAGTATTAACAGTAGTAGTAGCAATAGTCGTAGCAGTAGTAGTAAAGGTAGTAGCAGTAGTCGTAGCAGTAGTAGTAGTAGTAGTAGCATTAGCAGTAGTAGTAGTAGTAGTAGTAGTAGTAGTAGTGGCAGTAGTATTAACAGAGGTAGGAGCAGTAGAAGTAGCAGTAGTAGCAGTAATAGTAGTAGCAGTACTAGTAGTAGTAGCAGCAGTAGTAGTAATAGCAGTAGTAGGAGTAGTAGCAGCGGTAGTAGTAGTAGTAGCAGCAGTAGTAGCAGTAACAGTAGTAGTAGTAGTAGTAGTAGTAGTAGTA